>NC_080671.1:275516404-275523904 GCF_030247195.1 Topomyia yanbarensis
TTGAACAAAGATGGCAGACACTGCTCTAACCAAAGGCTTCAAATGGGTAGGGTGATAATAGGAACATGGCGCAAATGGGCTCATCACCCTATGAATTCGCTATGTATATTTTATTTTACGAAGATGCTTGCTTGGGCTTCGGCACTGGTTCGATTGCACATGTGGGGTGTTTGTCTTTGGAACAAGAAATGTGAGAGAAACAACGTTGCCTTTCATTACCACGAGACTAAATTTATGTTGCATCCCCGGGCAGGCATGTTGGCATTGTATAGTTTCTGTTTTGTTTTCTTTATACTCTACCATTTCTTTTGCTACTGTAACACCCATCGGTTATATTGAACATGCTGAGCGTTGGTTTTCGGAGTAAGAAAAACGAGAGCGTTGCCTTTCAGTATCGCGAGAATGAATTCGGGTGCCTCTCTGGGCAGGCATGCTGATATTTCTGTTTCTTCCACACAGGTGATGTGCAGTAGAAGAAAAAAATGCATTCGCTATCGCCATTCCATTTTAACAAGTGTAGTTAATTGTGCTTAGGCACAGGGTCACTTGATCGCCTGGTACCGTCAGAGTCTCTGTATCGAGAGAGCGCGTGGTCGTTGGCATATGTACGGTAGTTTTGGGCATATATGATGTACGGATGAAGGGAGAAAACATGAGCTCGCTATCGCTATCACGTCAGGATGCATAGGCTATCGGTGCCGGAACGTTTGTACACGCCATGACCAGTGTTACCACAAGTACAGAGTTATCTACAAAAGTACAGATTTTTCAAATTTTCTGTACGGCGAAGATTACAGAATTTTGTGAAAAAGTACAGAATGGTACAGATCTCGGGAGCTGAAGGTGTAAAATGAAATTTTTGTTCGACATACCTAACTATAAGTTATATTGAGAAAGTGTTTACAGAATATGCAAAGAGCTCAGGACCTCAGCGTAGCTGGCATACACGAATAAACACAAGGCAAGGGTTTACTTTAGACAGCTGTAAATTAAGCAGGAGAGTTCAGCAGATCGATTATTTGTAAGGAATTCTTTAATTATTAATGGCGGAAAGATAAAATTAGTTTGGAAAGGATTATGTATAAAACGGCCAAATTGTTCAAACATTATTAGCCGAACGAATTTGATAACTTTTTTATTGGTGCAGATTTTGGTACAGATTTATTCAAAAAAATAGTACGGATAGAAAATATTTTTTCAACCTAGGTACAGAATAAAATGTGACAGCACTGGATATGACGTGTTTTCGAAAAGAGAAATTGATATATTGTTTTGTCTCGCCGACCAAATATGCTGCCAACGTTGCCACAAGTACAGATTTAAGTACAAAAGTGCAGATTTAAAAAATGGTACGGATTCTGTACGGTACAGATTACAGATTTATGTAAAGCTAAAATTGTTTTGTATAGTGTTTCAGTAGCAGCGTTCATTTATCGTGAGTTTTATTACGAATTTTTAAGGAACAACGAGGAACAAATAATTATTTTAGCACTAAGAGCTAATGACCGTTGGCTTAAAACGAATATTTAGCATATCTTCCAAACAAAAATTATCATTTTGCAAAAATATTGCTTCAATTCATGTAAGAGATTGAACAAATTTCATGAAATTTAAGAATAAATTAATAATTAAAGATGAGATTCGCTTTGCCTTTCGGACTAGCAAACTAGCCATTCCGTTTTGCAAGGTCATTGGCATGAACTTCGGTACTGATTAGGGGACCTTACATGCGCAAAAAAAGTGTCATGTCACCAGTGTTGCCATAAATACAGAAATATTTAAAGGCTACAAATTTATTTACGGATTGATTAAGATTTTGCTAATACAGATTCTGTAAGGTAGAGATGAAAGGTTTTTAAAGAAAGATACTGATGGTTACATATTTTTGGCAAACTTGAATCGTTTGTATAGCATTATGAGTAGTAGTGTAGATTTATAGCATACGTATGCCTTGTTACATCGGCCTTGAGCATATGTGCGCGTTTGATGAAATTTATTCTTAAGGTATGTGTTTAATCGCATGAAAGAACAAAAAAGTTGAACTCGCAGTTTTAGTTGGCATGTGCATTATATGTTCAAAACTAGAGTAGAGGTAGTGAAGGATGTAGGGAATGAGACAGAGCGCGATTGAAAATATGAAAATGAAAGATACAAAAATGTAAGGAAGACAACGAGATGGAGAGAAAGAGAGAGCAAAAATAAAAAAAAAGATTCAATCGAGAGGAGAGAATAGATTGGAGACAGCAGGAATGAAATGAAATGAATAAAGCTCGCCAGTTGTGTGATTGACTTGGAACGAGTAAGTTTAGTGTCTTGTTCGTCCGGACACGACATTTAGCAGCACAGATGAGGTTTACGACTTCTTAGAACTATCAGCTTTTCATAACGGAACCAGGCTCTTTTTCATAATTTCAATTCCTGTAGTTGAATTTATAATGCAATTTATAATTACTTTCTCTTAGAACCAATACCCGTAGGGAACAAGATACTAAAGCTACCAGCACAAATTGCCATCCACAATGAAGCAGCAACATACTTCGTCACTAGCGAGTGCCAACGAGTACAAAGGAACCATTTATGCACTCCGAACAATTTAGTAAACTTCACGAGTGATCCATGTTTTTCTAAACTGTTACAAGGAACATCTGGAAACTGCACCTTCTCAAAATACACAAATTTAACTGAAATCGTCCAACTCACGAATAACGCCATTTTGCTCAAACAAGTTAAATCCGTCAAAGTAGAATCATCCTGTGGTTTGAATAACAGAAGTCTCTCTGGCACGTTTCTGATCGAATTTCATAATTGTTCAATCAGTCTAAATAGCTCACAGTACAACAACGTTGAACTAATTAGAATAGAACCAATGGTCGTTCTGCCTTTCGATGGACTTGTCATACACGAGAAACATCTCGATTCTACATCGAATTTACAAGAAATTCATATAAAGAATCGAAAAATGATTAATGATCTCACCCATAGAAACAACTTAAAGACAAGCGCATCAATCACTATGTCCACCTTAAGCATCGTTGTTGCAATAGCTATCACGTTGTTTCTTACTCTACGGAAAAGGACACGCAGCATTCATCAAACAGTTAAAATTCAGACAAAGACAGCCGCTTCACACAACAATCCCACCAAGGATAATAAGTCAGAGCAACAAATGAATCGGGACGATTCAATCTAGCTCCAATAACAACACCAAACCACGAACACTCTAGCTCCAATAACAACACCAACAACAACTATAGCCTCTATTGCATCAGCAGTCTTCCCCAAGCCAAGACTGTAACATCAGCACTACGGTATCCGGTCAGCGACAGGAGCCGCCAACCGGCACGTGGAGACCAGCCTACGTGCGCAAGGTAGCTTAGGTCAGCAGTCAGGAGTTAGGGCTCGAAATAAGTAATAAACGAAATACAATTCATTTTGGTTTTCATCGTAATTGAGTGCAGTCGTATTTTTTAAAAAGTCCGCTTCGAACTTCGCTTTATATATATATATATATATATATATATATATATATATATATATATATATATATATATATATATATATATATATATATATATATATATATATATATATATATATATATATATATATATATATATATATATATATATATATATATATATATATATATATATATATATATATATATATATATATATATATATATATATATATATATATATATATATATATCAAAGGAATCAAATGAATCACTTGAATCACATGAAACAAATAAATCAAATGAATCAAATTGATTTAATTCATCCAGTGAATACAATGAATCAAATTAATTAAATGGATCAAATGAATAAAAAGAATGGATGAACAAAATGAGTAAAGTAAAAAAATAAATGAAATGCATAAATAAAACAAACGAATTAAATAAACAAAATGAACTGAAGCGATGAAATGAATAAAAAGAAGAAAATTAGCAGAATTAAATGCATTGTTAAAATGAAAAATTGAACAATGGTAAAAGGTTATAAATTAATATAAAAAATAAATTGAATCAAATAAATTATTTGGATGAAATGATTAAAACTGAAAAAGTAGTCAGATGATTAAAATAACGAAACTGAACAAAATGAATAAACTGGAAAAAATGAATAAAATGCGTTCAATGAAAGCAATGAATAAAATAAGTTAAATGAATTATATGAGTAAAATGCACAAAAAGAATTAACTGATCAGAGTGAATCCAAAGAATGAAACGAATAAAATAAGTAAAATAAACGCAGTTGAACAAAACGAATAAAAAGATGCGGAATGAAATAATTAAAATGAAATGGTCATATATTTGAAGCTAAAAACATTTTTGAATAAAGAAAATGAATAAACCGGATTGTACGAATTTGAGAACCATTGCATCAGAAAGTTTTGAAATGTTTTTGAAAATCCCATCTTCTGAGAAAAGGCTAATAAATATGCAATGGACTTTCTAGGGCTTCCATCTTTTTTTGGTTTTATTCTTTTTGTTTTCATGCTCCTTTACTTGACGGCGTCGTTTTAAGATCATCTGGTGTTTCTACTTTATTGTTGGACCTTAGTTAGTTATCAGGAACCTGGAACGTTCAATCTGCTTTGAAATTCGAAGTTTACTTTTTGGTCACATATTCCCGAAAAAAGATTTATGTACAGAATAGAATTTACTGGTCCAGTATTTTAACGCGCAATTGAATACAGTAAAGTGAGACAAGGTCACATGTGCTTTCAAGTCCCTTAAACAGAGAATGACAGGGAGAATGTGATTCGTGAATGAGACAGGTAGATATTTCAAAGTTTTTATTTGCATTGAAGTAAATAGTGTGAAATGTCTAGGCTATGTCGATAGCATTCAAGCCGTGCATTCAGTTGATTGCAATGCAGTCTCTTTCCATTCATCCTTATAGCTTTCATATTGTTTCGTTCGGAATTCTCGAGGAGGAAATATGGATAAATAAGTCCTATACAGTCCTATATATATATATATATATATATATATATATATATATATATATATATATATATATATATATATATATATATATATATATATATATATATATATATATATATATATATATATATATATATATATATATATATATATATATATATATATATATATATATATATATATATATATATATATATATATATATATATATATATATATATATATATATATATATATATATATATATATATATATATATATATATATATATATATATATATATATATATATATATATATATATATATATATATATATATATATATATATATATATATATATATTTTCTCAGAAGATGGGATTTTCAAAAACATTTCAAAACTTTCTGATACAATGGTTCTCAAATTCGTACAATCCGGTTTATTCATTTTCTTTATTCAAAAATGTTTTTAGCTTCAAATATATGACCATTTCATTTTAATTAATTATTTCATTCCGCATCTTTTTATTTGTTTTGTTCAACTGCGTTTATTTTACTTATTTTATTCGTTTCATTCTTTGGATTCACTCTGATCAGTTAATTCTTTTTGTGCATTTTACTCATATAATTCATTTAACTTATTTTATTCATTGCTTTCATTGAACGCATTTTATTCATTTTTTCCAGTTTATTCATTTTGTTCAGTTTCTTTATTTTAATCATCTGACTACTTTTTCAGTTTTAATCATTTCATCCAAATAATTTATTTGATTCAATTTATTTTTTATATTAATTTATAACCTTTTACCATTGTTCAATTTTTCATTTTAACAATGCATTTAATTCTGCTAATTTTCTTCTTTTTATTCATTTTATCACTTCAGTTCATTTTGTTTATTTGATTCGTTTGTTTTATTTATGCATTTCATTTATTTTTTTACTTTACTCATTTTGTTCATCCATTCTTTTTATTCATTTGATCCATTTAATTAATTTGATTCATTGTATTCACTGGATGAATTAAATCAATTTGATTCATTTGATTTATTTGTTTCATGTGATTCAAGTGATTCATTTGATTCCTTTGATTCATTTCATTCATTCAAGTGATTCATTTGATTCCTTTGATTCATTTCATTCATTCAAGTGATTCATTTGATTCCTTTGATTCATTTGATTCATTTGATTCATTTGATTCACTTGATTCATTTGATTCATTTGATTCATTTGATTCATTTGATTCATTTGATTCATTTGATTCATTTGATTCATTTGATTCATTTGATTCATTTGATTCATTTGATTCATTTGATTCATTTGATTCATTTGATTCATTTGATTCATTTGATTCATTTGATTCATTTGATTCATTTGATTCATTTGATTCATTTGATTCATTTGATTCATTTGATTCATTTGATTCATTTGATTCATTTGATTAATTTGATTAATTTGATTAATTTGATTAATTTGATTAATTTGATTAATTTGATTAATTTGATTAATTTGATTAATTTGATTAATTTGATTAATTTGATTAATTTGATTAATTTGATTAATTTGATTATTTGATTAATTTGCTTCATTTGATTAATTTGATTAATTTGATTAATTTGATTAATTTGATTAATTTGATTAATTTGATTAATTTGATTCATTTGATTAATTTGATTAATTTGATTAATTTGATTAATTTGATTAATTTGATTCATTTGATTCATTTGATTCATTTGATTCATTTGATTCATTTGATTCATTTGATTCATTTGATTCATTTGATTCATTTGATTCATTTGATTCATTTGATTCATTTGATTCATTTGATTCATTTGATTCATTTGATTCATTTGATACATTTGATTCATTTGATTCATCTGATTCATTTGATTCATTTGATTCATTTGATTCATTTGATTCATTTGATTCATTTGATTCGTTCGATTCGTTCGATTCATTTGATTCGTTTGATTCGTTTGATTCGTTTGATTCATTTGATTCATTTGATTCATTTGATTCATTTGATTCATTTGATTCATTTGATTCATTTGATTCATTTGATTCATTTGATTCATTTGATTCATTTGATTCATTTGATTCATTTGATTCATTTGATTCATTTGATTCATGTTATTCATATCTTTAATTTTATGCATTTCATGTTCAGTCATTCGTTTTATTTCATTCAAATTGTTAGTATGAGTCAATTTATTCTATTAATCTTATTACTATTTCTAAATACAATCTTAATTTTTATGTAATAACCTAATCTAATTTGATTCGTGTATATTATAATTTTGATTTACATTAATTTTTCTACTCATTTTATGAATTTAAAAACCTATTATTTCATTTTTTGCTTTACTTTTTTATTTCGGTCGTTTTGTTGATTTCTATAATTTATTCAGTTTATTCGAGATTTTATTCGTGCAAGACTGTTTTCATCCCACCTCTAGTTGGGTGCCTACTTCTCGTGAGTTCTGCAAACTAATCCAATAGTGAAATGTGTAAGAAATGTCTCATCTCACTGCTAGGTGGATTAAATCGGGTTTTTTTATTTACTCTTTGGC
>NC_080671.1:275528904-275597404 GCF_030247195.1 Topomyia yanbarensis
AATGAATCAAAGGAATCAAATGAATCACTTGAATGAATGTAATGAATCAAAGGAATCAAATGAATCACTTGAATCACATGAAACAAATAAATCAAAGGAATCAAATGAATCAAATTGATTTAATTCATCCAGTGAATACAATGAATCAAATTAATGAAATGGATCAAATGAATAAAAAAATGGATGAACAAAATGAGTAAAGTAAAAAAATAAATGAAATGCATAAATAAAACAAACGAATCAAATAAACAAAATGAACTGAAGTGATAAAATGAATAAAAAGAAGAAAATTAGCAGAATTAAATGCATTGTTAAAATGAAAAATTGAACAATGGTAAAAGGTTATAAATTAATATAAAAAATAAATTGAATCAAATAAATTATTTGGATGAAATGATTAAAACTGAAAAAGTAGTCAGATGATTAAAATAACGAAACTGAACAAAATGAATAAACTGGAAAAAATGAATAAAATGCGTTCAATGAAAGCAATGAATAAAATAAGTTAAATGAATTATATGAGTAAAATGCACAAAAAGAATTAACTGATCAGAGTGAATCCAAAGAATGAAACGAATAAAATAAGTAAAATAAACGCAGTTGAACAAAACGAATAAAAAGATGCGGAATGAAATAATTAATTAAAATGAAATGGTCATATATTTGAAGCTAAAAACATTTTTGAATAAAGAAAATGAATAAACCGGATTGTACGAATTTGAGAACCATTGCATCAGAAAGTTTTGAAATGTTTTTGAAAATCCCATCTTCTGAGAAAAGGCTAATAAATATGCAATGGACTTTCTAGGGCTTCCATCTTTTTTTGGTTTTATTCTTTTTGTTTTCATGCTCCTTTACTTGACGGCGTCGTTTTAAGATCATCTGGTGTTTCTACTTTATTGTTGGACCTTAGTTAGTTATCAGGAACCTGGAACGTTCAATCTGCTTTGAAATTCGAAGTTTACTTTTTGGTCACATATTCCCGAAAAAAGATTTATGTACAGAATAGAATTTACTGGTCCAGTATTTTAACGCGCAATTGAATACAGTAAAGTGAGACAAGGTCACATGTGCTTTCAAATCCCTTAAACAGAGAATGACAGGGAGAATGCGATTCGTGAATGAGACAGGTAGACATTTCAAAGTTTTTATTTGCATTGAAGTAAATAGTGTGAAATGTCTAGGCTATGTCGATAGCATAAAAGCCGTGCATTCAGTTGATTGCAATGCAGTCTCTTTCCATTCATCCTTATAGCTTTCATATTGTTTCGTTCGGAATTCTCGAGGAGGAAATATGGATAAATAAGTCCTATACAGACCAATACTGTGAAAAAGAAATGGTTCAAACTACTCAGTATATCCAGATATGGACGACGATAAGTTAGAAGACACATTGTAGTTGCATCCCCCATCGAGAGTGGGTACTTTGGGAGACCTCTTTTCCTGGATCTAATTTGTGGATATTTTTGGTCTTTGATCCGTTATTTTTCATGAAAGTTCGTACCAATACAACGAATATGCAGCTGATACAACCCATGGCTCATTCGCCTGCGCAACTTTCCGTCTTCCATCTGCACGCCACCATAGATGGTACGCAACACCATTCGTTCGAAAACTCCAAGGGCGCGTTGGTCCTCCACGAGCATAGTCCAGGTCTCGTGGCCGTAGAGGACCACCGATCTAATCAGCGTCTTGTAGATAATCAACTTCGTGCGGCGGCGAATTTTGTTCGACCGGAGCGTGCTCCGGAGTCCAAAGGAGGCACGATTTCCCGCCAAGATCCCTCTCTGAATTTCTCTACTGTTATCATTGTCGTCGGTTACCAATGAGCCCAAATACATGAATTCGTCGACCATCTCGATTTCGCCACCGTCAATCTGAACTCGGGTCGAGAACCTCTTCCTCTCATGTATTTTGTCTGCGAAACGTTGATGGCAAGTCCAATCCTGCTGGCTTCAGCTTTCAGTCTTTGAACATATGTTTCATTCAAAATTCAATAGAGATACGAATAGTTTAAATATCGCACGTGGAATGTCTTTTTTGGAAATTTTCATCATCAAACTTTCATATTACCCAGTGAAGCCAAATATTTTTCTGATATAGCCATCAATTTCCTTAATTATAGTGTAGATACAGGCTTTGAATACAATTAAATTAAAGTTGAGTTGATGTAGCAACAGACAAAAAATAGTATTGTTTTCTCAAACCTTCGCAAATACAATTAATAAATATTTCAGATTGGCAGAAGATCTTATCACACAACTTAGAAATGGAGACAGAAATAGCTAGATAAATGCGATAGAAGAGAGACAGAGAGAGAAAGAGAGAGAGAGAGAGAGAGAGAGAGAGAGAGAGAGAGAGAGAGAGAGAGAGAGAGAGAGAGAGAGAGAGAGATGGGGGGGCGTGTGAGGAATGGCAAATGATGGTTAATGAAGTGACATTATTTTTATAGGTATTTTATTATGATAATTGACTTCTTACAATTTTATCATAAATAATGTAAGTAGTAATTTTTGTGCCATAACCAGTATAACCTAAATCTTGCAAAAGAGCTAAATTTTTGGGCTTCAAACATACAGTTGCTTTCGGTGACGCCACGAGTATAATTATATGAGAAATCTTTTATCTCACTACCACGTGAACTACTTGTTGATCTGTGTATTGATATACCATCCAACATTTACCTCATGATTGAACGCAATGCCTAATCCAAGGGATAAATACTAGAACTCACTGTTTCTTTATCAACACATTAAATATTTTGTCTTTGAAGTGAACTTATATATTGATTTTTGAGAAATAGTTAATTTATTATAAAGGCAAATCACAAAATGTTCTCAACATCGAATTCCTTGAATCACGTAGATGTGTTTTCATACTCCGATATTCAAAATCGGTTTAGTTTTTGCCCCTAAAACACCAGTAAATCAATACTCTGTATGAAACAATCTCATTTTTAGTTAGTGGAAATTGGCAAGCGAGGACTACAAATACAAAATGTTCAATATCTCCGCCGCTCGTGCACGGATTTGGACAATCTATAGCTTGTTACAAAGGTATTTTTACAGGCTTTCTATTTATGTGCATATTTGTATTGACAATACTGTATTTTTCGAAAGTTATTTTTGCGAAAAACCTGCTGTGTTTTGACAAAATCGCCCATATCTCAGAAAGTAAACAACATATCGAAAATCAAAAATAATAGTGTCAAATGGCAACGTTAGGCCTTTCATTTGAAACTAATTTCATTAAGATCGGTTCAGCCATTGCTGAGATAATTACATGACAATTTGTACATACATACATACACACACATACAGACATTGTCTCAATTTGTCGAGCTGAGTCGATTGCTATATGAGACTCGGCCCTCCGGGCCTCGGAAAAAGTTTTCAAAGTTTGAGCGAATCCTATACATTTCTTTTATAAGAAATGTAAAACAGCTCAAATCTCTTCAGGGAAAATCTTTATGGCAGTAACGACTGGAACATTTTTTTCGCGAAATTCCTCCATAAACTTTCGTCATCCGCGCTAGTGCACTAGGTGCACGCTGCTCTGAAAATGTGTGTTGTGGAGCAAATGCCACTACTCCGTTTATTAAAAAATAATGCAATGCAAAATTTTCAAATATTTTATGATATTCACAACCTTATTAGGAAAAGTTTGTTTAATAAGCTTTTGCGTAGGAAAAATGCTGAAAATTCCTGCACCGAGCAGAAAGCACCTGAGAATTTCATAAGTCTAGACATATGAACCAGCCTTCTGACGGTTCCATTGAATGCTTTGGAATGTCATAAGCAAGCTTATGAATTCATTTATCTTTATTCATGCACTCCATAGACGTCCAAATAATGTATTTCATAAGACAGTCTTATGACTGCGCTCCAATATATGCCTTTAAGAATTTCATAAGTTTTTCTCATGAAACCCATATGACCTCTGTTATTGATTCTATAAAATTATATTTTGTTTTTCATAAACGTCACTTTTGTGAAAAGTTCATAATTGTTTTCTATGAATTCAGTATTGGCATGGACGGCCAATCAGGAGCTAACAGTTTTAGGCCAGCACTTTTTGGTTGCCGCTGTTTGAAGCAAAAGAAGCGAGATTTTTAGTCAAATTTCAACAAAATTTTAAATAATTGGTTTTTTATGTTATTGAATAAATTACTGTGAGCATTAAATTAGTTTACATGGTTATGATTTTTGTAGAAGAAATCTGATTATTATTGATTGAACTTTGAAATGAATTGTGCATATAAGGGGCCATGCATAAATGACGTAGCATTTTGGGGGGTAGGGAGGGTATACCAAATTTGTGACGAAGTGTGACGAGGGGGAGGGTAGGGTCAGAAGTTGTGCGACGTAGCATTAAGTTTAAAACCCATTGTTTAGAGAAAACAATTTAATGATCATCCATTCCCAAGAGAAATAAATTTAAATTCAAACAAGTTACTTTTGATGCGGTTTTTCATGAGGTAAATTTTACGATTCGCGGAATTGCAAGTTCGCGAAAATACAAAAAGATTTTGTATGCGGATTTAACTTGATACATTAGTTAGCTAATGTTGCTAATTAGTAGACTTAGTTTGAAAGCTGAATTAAATTTTCACTTCGGATTCAACCAAACAAAATTTAGTAATTTAGATGAACGTATGCTTCTTACAATCATTGGCGGCTGCACGATTGTGAACTGAGAGAATTTCTCTTCATGCTCCCTTTGACTTATAAAATTCAAAACAAAACTTTCAACACTATATTTGTCATGAAATGGGCTTATTTTACACGCAATTTGCTGTTATAATGAAAATGTTGATAAAAGTCGTCAAACATTTTGAAAGGACATGTAGGTATTTAAAATAATTGAAAAACATATGTAATTTTTTTTCATCTCCCGGGCGCTTTGCATGGGATGAGGGGGAGGGGGTAGGTAAATGCTACGTTATTTACGAGGGGGAGGTTAGAATTTTGTGACCAAATGCTACGTGGGGGGAGGGAGGGGTCAAAAATCGCCGAAAAAAAGCTACGTCATTTGTGTACGGCCCCTAATTAGAGTCTGAGGAGTAATATATTTATCAAAATAAATTGATAAGTAACAACCATTATCATTCAGTTGTCAGAAAACTTAGTAGAAATAATGATTTCAATAGAACAGTCTTACGAAATTCATCACAATATTCGAATGAATGCCATAAGTTTTTTATTTATTGATATTAATGTGCATTTATATAAAAAATAGAACATGGCTGACATTTTTCGAGCATTTTTAGTAGACAAAAAATCAACAGTAAAAATCAACCTTGAGAGGATATTAGGTTTTACACCAACCGATATAACCCCCCCGTTTGACAATTCTCGGTGGTTTCTTTACATGGGAGTTACGTGAGTTTGAATGTAACACATGGGCACCCGTTGCACTCGAACTCATGCAACTGACAAAATAAACAAACCACCGAGAATTGTCAAACATGAACGTCATTCTTCATGAGTTCATTCGTGTGGTCATCTTGTAGAACTCAATTCGGAACGAATAAACCGCCAAGTATTGATCCCTTCAGAAGATTGAAGAGAAAACTCTCATTAAATATTAAAATTTGTACATAATGAGCAACGCTTCGTCAATATTTCCTGGGAAACTTGGCTTAGACAACTGGGAAACTGGACTTGACAACTGAATGATAATGATTGTTACTTCTCAAAAGATTTTGATGATTATAAAATACGCGTCAGACACTAATTATATGCACAACTTTTTCCATTTCAAATAATCGGATATCTTCTGTAAAAATCATAACCATGTAAACTGATTTAATGCTTACAGTAATTTATTAAATAACATAAAAAATAATTACATATTTAAAATTTTGTTGCAATTTGACTAAAAATCTCACTTCTTTTGTTTCAAATAGCTGTAACAAAAAAGTGCTGGCCTGAAACGATTAGCTCCTGGTTGGCCGTCCAGGCTAGTACTGAATTCAATAAGAATAAATAAGAATGAATAAGAAACAATTATGAACTTTTCACAAAAGTGACGTTTATGAAAAACAAAATATTTAATTTATAGAATCAATAACAGATTTCATATGGGTTTCATGAGAAAAACTTATGAAATTCTTAAAGGCATATATTGGAGCGCAGTCATAAGACTATTTATGAAATACATTATTTGTACGTATATGGAGTACATGAATAAAGATAAATGAATTCATAAGCCTGCCTATGACATTCTAAAGCGTTTAATGGCATCGTCAGAAGACTGGTTTATATGCCAAGACTTATGAAATTCTCAGATGCTTTCTGCTCGTTGCGCGAATGCGAGTAGGTTCACCAAAGATTGGAAGAATTCGATAAAATATCACCTTGAAAACTTCCAAAAATTTGGTGTGTTCGATGCAATTGAAAAAAATATCCTTATAAAATGGGATGTACCTATTAAGGTGGGATACAGTGAATAATAAATACAAAGAAGACCCGTTTTTATCGGCCCCATGGTGTATTTTAGGCTAATGAAATGGAGATATTGAATAAATCGGAACATATTTCTCTCTTTATAATGAACCAAATCTATTAAAATATTCTTCATTAGCCCCTTAATGTAGTCTCATAACTATTTCTGATTATTTAATATAAATTTCCCACCACCTTAAAATTTAAAAAAAGATTGATTCCTTTATTTTTGCATATTTTCATCTTTGAGATAAGAAAAATATGCTCAAGAAAGAATTTATTCGAATTGGGTCTTGTTCGACTGCTAGAGTTCATCATACATCACGGTGTGTCTAAAAGCATTATTAACAATAAAATTGCTATAAATTTGGCATACGGCATTCGAAAGATACAGTATCCAAGCATCTTCTCAGTGAATTTCAAAATGATCCGTTGAGAGATTCGAGAGATATGGCTATTTGAAGTTTTATGACACGTTTCATAAGGCTACCAGAAAATACCCACGGGTTTGGTCCTATCTTTATAAACAAAAAAATTGTCTACTTATTTGGTAGTTGGCATTCGAAAGATATAGTAATCAAGTATATCCACTGAAAGTTTGAAAATATTTCATTGACGGAATCGAATGTTATAACGATTTGACTGCGGTATGCGGTCATATATGGGTTTTCTACCAGATATCAAACATGAAGCCCTGTTTGTCCATTGATCGTTTATACGTGTCGCGGTTTTAAAAGGAAAATCTTACCATTTAATTACATAAACTTGATCTACAAAAGGTGTTATTTATATGGTGCACTGAAAAAATATGAAAATAGGGTTGTCTACCTAACGTTAACTATAACGTGTAAATTAAAAAAAAATGTATAAAAGCTTGAATGTTTACTTAAAAAGGGCATATCTCAGTGGTTTGTTGACCGATTCTAATTATTTTTTTATTATTGAACAGGTAGACGTTTCATCAATAATTTTATTTAAGAAGAATATATAATAGGTTTGTCTACCTCAAACAATAGACACCACATTTATTATCATTACTTAGTTTATATTTTTATATACAAAACGATGCACTATGGGTCACAAGGGCTGTTTTTCGGTACAAAAATCAATAACTTCCAAACCGTTCATTTTAGGGAAATTACGTCTGAGAGAATATGTTTGGAAATTAAATTAGCTTTCATTTAAAGCAAAATGTAGCTAGGGTGGTCCTCTCGAACATTCTTTTCGAAAAATTATTACTTCAGCAAAGTTGTAGAAAAATGTTTTTCAAGTAACATTTTCAAATGCATCAAACTTATAGCATTATCGGTTTTCATGTTATAATTATTTTTCTTCTTTAACTTAGGGTGTTTCTGAGAGTCAGTTTTTTAACTATAACTTTTTAAATAGTTAGTCTATCTTCATACTCTTTATGAAGCAATTTTAGTACTTTTCATTGCGCATATTTATGCTGAAGAATGTGAATCGATATCATTTTTCGTTATCGAGTTACGAGCATTTTTTGAAATAAAAATGATAGTTTTCAATGACCTCTAACTCAGAAGGTTGCAAAAAGTAGCAGCTAAATTTGTACTCTTTCGAAAGTGCGTAAAAATACTATAAAATATCTCAAAATCTACTTTTGCTTTTTTGTCCTTCAGCGAAAAATGTTGACATCAACATTATGATCAAATGACATCAGCTTACGGCTGTTTTTAAAGTCCTGGTCATTGCCATTTAGCACCTGCTTTACTAGATCAAAAAATCGAGTTTTTAAATGATTTTTTGAGGTTGTCAAATATATGTACACAAATATTGAAAACGTTAGGCTCAGGCAGATATTTGTTTTACTATTCTACATAACAATTTAATTATCATCGTCATCCTCATAATTATTATAATCGCAATCATCAACATCATCAGCATCGTCGTCGCTATAGTTATCTGAATCGTGTTAAGTGCTAACTCATGCAATATTGAACTTATTCCAGTGCGTTTACTGTATCGGGATCTTCTAGATGCAAGAACCGGATCAGACGAGTCAATTGCTCTAAAGAAAACATCTTCCATGTTCGCGACTCTTGAACACTTTCTACCGTGATTCAGTCGATCGTTCCGGTAATATTTGTTTCGAGCCTCAGCTCCTTGTTCGCTCATAAAGCCTGTTGGTAATGGAAGTGTTGACATAATATAAATGTAGACCATTTTGCCTTAAAAAGCGAATGAATTAAGGATTACCCTTCATTCTGTTCTGAGTAAGCGACGAATTTCTGTGAATGCTGGTTTGGGAGGAAGTGCATTTTGAAAATTTTGTAGGAACTGTTAACGGCTTCTCAAAATATTTCGAATTTTTATCGAGCAACTTTTGCATTCTGAGCGAAATTCATTTTCTCCCATATCAAATGATTTCATAATTTCCTCAAACACAACTTTTATTTTATTTTAATTTTCACTTTTGGTCACTTTCCAGAGATCGAACAGTTTTCTTTTATCCATTTTAACGGCACTAATATTATAAAGCACTACACGCGTTCATCAAAGCAGTCGTCGTAAACTGTCACGACTCGTGGTATTGTTGTTTATATTTGACATCGAAGGACAAAAAAGATTTTGAGCTATTTTATAGTATTTTTTATGTACTTTCGAAAGAGTACAAATTTAGCTGCTACTTTTTGCAACCTTCTGAGTTAGAGGTCATTGAAAACTATCATTTTTATTAAAAAAAATGATCGTAACTCGATAACGAAAAAGATATCGATTCACATTCTTCAGCACAAATATGCACCATGAAAAGTACTAAAATTTCTTCATAGAGATTATGAAGATAGACTAACTATTTAAAAAGTTATAGTTAAAAAACTGACTTTCAGAAACACCCTAAGCTAAATAATAAAAATAATTTTAACATGAAAACCGATAATGCTATAACTTTGATGCATTTGAAAATGTTACTTGAAAAACATTTTTCTACAACTTTGCTGAAGTAAGTATCTTGCTATACCATTTTGTTCGAAAAATAATTTTTCGAAAAGAATGTTCGAGAGGACCACCCTAGCTTCATTTTACTTTAAAAGAAAGCCAATTTAATTCCCAAAAATATTCTCTCAGACATAGTTTCTCTAAAATGAACGGTTTGGGAGTTATTGATTTTTGTACCGAAAAACTGCCCTTGTGACCTATAGTGCGATGACCTATCGATTTCTATACATTGGTTTAACGCAACGAACGCAAATTACAAATTATGGAAAAATAAAATCATAAATTCAATATTCAAAAATGTGAAGGTGTTATGGTACGGTTTTTGTTAGAAATTTTGTACATTCGTGATTCGCTGGTTCGGTTGACAGATGTCAAAAACTGGTCAAAGGGGATGTTATCAATACAAATGCATCTGTTCACGTCACTAACTATTGTCAGTTTTGTTGTCTAAATGAATTTAACAAAAGAATTTGACATTCAGACGCTTTTTAGTTCGACAATGGACCAACTAGCGAAGGTCCAACGAAAAAGCGGCCCCTGTTAAAAATTGTCCAACCAGCGAATCACGACTGTGTTAGTTTCAACATTTCATATATCCACAATTTGTAGTATACAACAATTGCAGTCAACTAGTGAATAAAAATGGACGGGCTGTTATTTTTAACACAAAAATATTCACTAAATAATAATAATACATATCGTTGAGATCAATTATATTGTGTATTATTTGAGGTAGACAACTCTATTTTATATTCTTCTGAAAGAAAATTGTTGATAAAAAGTCTACCAGTTAAGTAATGAAAACAATTAGAGTCAGTAAACAAACTCCTGAGATATGGCCTTTTTAAGTAAACATTCCAGCATTTATTCAAATTTTTTAATTTACACGTTGTAGTTATCGTTAGATAGATAACCCCATTTTTATATTTTTTCAGCTCACCATATAAATAACACCTTTTGTACATTATATTTGTGTACTTAAATGGTACGGTTTTTCTTTAAAACAGCGACACGTATAAACGATCTAAACAGTTATGCTTGAAATATGGTAGAAAACCCATTTATACCGCATACCGCATTCAAATCGTTATATAACTTTCGATTTCGCCAATAAAATATTTTCAAACTTGCAGGGGATATACTTGATTACTCTATCTTTTGAATGCCAAGTACCAAATAAGTAGACAAATATTTTTTTGTTCATAAAGATAGGACCAATCCCGTGGGTGTTTGCTGGTAGCGTTATGAAACATGTCAAAAAACTTCAAATCGCCATATCTCTCGAATCTCTCGATGGATCATTTTGAAATTCACTAAGGAGATGCTTGGATACTGTGTCTTTCGAATGCCGTACGACAAATTTATGGTCATTTTTTTGTTAATAATGGTTTTAAACGAACCGTGACATATTTTCATATGAGGCAGACAAAATTGGATCAAAAACCTGCCAAACGAGTGTGAAGAGTGTAGAACAGGGATGCCACGGCGTAACCAGAAATTCGGTTGGATGAGAGTTTGGTGAAACTCGAGCATACTGCCAAAATGTCTTGATTCCGAAACCGTCATCTTTGAAGTTTTAAAATAATGGGGAATTAATTTTTCAAAAAATAGTGCCAGATTTCGTGTCTTTAGTAAATTTGTTGAGACAGTTAGAACAACTTTGTTGAAGGTATGAATAGTACGTGTAGGGAGTATATCAAGCTATAAAATGATATGTACGAAATGTTTTTAAATCTATTTTTTTAACATCATTGTGAGCTTCACAAACTTAAACCTTTGATAAAATGTAACAGTAGATGAAAATTTATCACGAACAGTAAAATCATATTATTGTATTATTGTACAAATAGTCTAAAATCTTTTGATATTTACAGATCTTTCTGTAATGTCACAGATTTTTTCACAATTTTTGATCACAGATGATTTTTCACAGATGACAGATTTTTTAGCATTTTGATTAAAATTTCACAGATTTTTTGGAAATTTGCCATAGATTTTCACAGATTTTTACGGTTTTAGATATCACACATAGTAAAAAGATTTTTGCGATCGAAACACAGATTGCAATGTGACATCCCTGACGCTGAACACATGGAGCCTTCATACGCTTTGATATGGCACTCCAGAAAACTTTGCTGAAGACATTATGTCTCGAACTAAATTAGTTTGAAACTATAAATTTTCAATAACTACTTGGAGAATTAACCGCCAAAATTATCAGATGATGTGCTGTTTTATCTTGTAAATTTCTTCAAAGACACTAAACCTCTTTTCGAACATTTAATTTACCTAATCATATAATTGATACTACAAAAATATCAAATCTTCATAAAAATCGACCAGAATCTGCTAGTTACGTGAATCGTAATTTAAAAAACGGAAAGTGCTATTCTCGTTATTAATTATATTACGTTTTTGTCTCAACTCTATGAATTCCTAAAATAAAAACATGTTTAGCAAATGATGAAAGTTATGCCATTTTTCGGAGAGCAGTTCCATTTCATAGACATTCAACCAATTCCAACTTCGCTTTATATTTAAAAAATGACCCTAGGTTACATGGTTCTACAGTGATTTTGATCGTTTCAAAAGACCAGGGCCGGCGGAACACCTTTTACCCGAGTGGGTAGTAAGATTCTCCCGATTTGAATACTTTTCCGATTGCAAAAATAATACCGATAAGTCTCATTTTCGAGTCAAATTATATCTAATACAACCGGCTCCTGGATGGTCTGCTTCCGGGCCAAAGAAAGCTATATAACATCATCAATATATTGCGTGATCCAACTAAACAACACTCGACCGTGTACGAAAAAGTATTTTGTCTACATACCCGCCCGGGAAGTAGAGATTGATGGTGTAGTCTCCGGGAAGGGCCTTTATTGTAAAATAGGGGGGGTGCTATTTCCAGATCTCTGTGCTTCAGTCAATGAAAATTCTGGTATGCAAGCAATTGCGTTCAGCAAAAATCGAGGAGTATTTTTCATCAGATTCATTTCGAGCTTTTCGCCAGATTTGTTCTTCCAAAATTTGTTCTTTTGAACGGGGCTCGCCTATATGTTCGCCTTTCTGTACCGCGGGGCATGTCGTTGCAAACAATAGGCCCATTGTGCAAATAAAGCAAGGTGTGGTAAATGCGGAGAGGATTAAGAAAACTTTTTCTTCTGTGGAGAGACTCCGAATGAACTGTCGACATATCCCGCATATAAATTATACAGAAAAAAACTGATGGATTCTTTTGAGAAACGATAGGAAGAAATGTTAAAGAAAGCACCCGCCACGCTAATTTTTACGCTTCCTTGTTCACTAAAGAGCAAAATTCTGACAATTCCGTTGAGGGAACATCTTCTAATGTGCCTATAAGTTTTCGAAAGAGGAGAATCATTTCCTCCCCTAAGCTTCCTTGTAAAGGCCTGAAAGTATCCCTTGATGGGTGCTATTACTATACCGAAGTAAGTGGCTCCTGGTCTTGGAATACAGTGAAAATGATATGAATGCCTACCAGGGTGGCCAAGCGCGCTAGATTTATTGTTGTACTCTACCTCATTAGTGTGCACATTGATCGAAAGAGTTACGCGTCCACTATATCCGAAACAATCGAATCAAAATAAGAAATTCTTCCGGTAGAAGCTTACAACGCGTTGACTGGCTTGTTTCTCTACATTGCGAATAAAGGTCAGACGAAACGAACACCCATCGCTAACAACCGTGGACGGTTTCCCACTCCGTTGTTGTCAGAGAGTGCTCAGAATTGTATGCGAAAAGGTCCTATGAGAACTTTTCGAACGTCGGGTCGCCCAAATTTTTCCGAATATACGCGACGTTAGAAACGCAAATGAAAAACTTTATGAAAACTGAAAAACGTGGTCATTGGCACCGGTTCATCAACGGGTTAATGAGAGAAACAATATTTCTGGCAGCTGGGCCCTACGTTGTGTACTCGATTCGACCAGCATTCCACGTAGATTCACATTCAAATAATACACGTTCGCGATCAAATTATAATAATGTATATAAACGTAATAATTGTTCTTCAAATACACAAAAATTCGAAAAATATCCAACTTTTATTAGGAAAAGTTAGCTAAGTATATGTTAAATTGTATACAACTTCATGCTGCACTGTACGAGCTCAATCTTTTTTAACGAACTTGGTTCGTAGAAAAAGAGTTCGTTATTTCGAATTTAGTTCGTAAAAAAAAGTTACGTGAATCGAATATTACGTAAAAAAGAGTTCGTAAATAGAGGTTTCAGTGTAATGAGAAGACGGACACTTTGGCATTAAATGGTATTATTTGTGAAAGGTCGCACAGCTTTAACGTATTTTTTGCCTTTCTCATATAGAAAGGTTATGCAATCACTCTGAAAAACGTCAACCTAATCCCGGCCCGGAGGGCCGAGTGTCATATCCCATTCGACTCAGTTCGTCGAGATCGGAAAAAGTCTGTATGTGTGTGTATGTGTGTATGTATGTATGTATGTGTGTGTGTATGTGTGTGTGTATGTGTGTGTGTATGTATGTGCGTATGTGTCAAATAATGTCACTCATTTTTCTCAGAGATGGCTCGACCGATTTGCCCAAACTTAGTCTCAAATGAAAGGTGCAACCTTCCCATCTGCTGCTATTGAATTTTGGGTCGATCGGAATTCTGGTTCCGGAATTACGGGTTTCAGAGTGCGGCCACACAGAAATTTCTCATAAAAACTATAGGAAAAATTAAAAATATAATTTTTATTTTTGATGCTAAATGTACTCAAGGTGCATAAAACGTCGAGATTTGATGCAAACACGAAAAAAATTTGACGAAGATTCACTTTTTTGGATTTTACACATTTTTGCCTTTCTCATATAGAAAGGTTATGCAATCACTCTGAAAAACGTCAACCTAATCCCGGCCCGGAGGGCCGAGTGTCATATCCCATTCGACTCAGTTCGTCGAGATCGGAAAAAGTCTGTATGTGTGTGTATGTGTGTATGTATGTGTGTGTATGTGTGTGTGTATGTGTGTGTGTATGTATGTGCGTATGTGTCAAATAATGTCACTCATTTTTCTCAGAGATGGCTGGACCGATTTGCCCAAACTTAGTCTCAAATGAAAGGTGCAACCTTCCCATCGGCTGCTATTGAATTTTGGATCGATCGGATTTCTGGTTCCGGAATTACGGGTTTCAGAGTGCGGCCACACAGAAATTTCTCATAAAAACTATAGGAAAAATTAAAAATAGAATTTTTATTTTTGATGCTAAATGTATTCAAGGTGCATAAAACGTCGAGATTTGATGCAAACACGAAAAAAATTTGACGAAGATTCACTTTTTTGGATTTTACACATTTTTGCCTTTCTCATATAGAAAGGTTATGCAATCACTCTGAAAAACGTCAACCTAATCCCGGCCCGGAGGGCCGAGTGTCATATCCCATTCGACTCAGTTCGTCGAGTTCGGAAAAAGTCTGTATGTGTGTATGTATGTGTGTGTATGTGTGTGTATGTGTGTGTGTATGTGTGTGTATGTGTGTGTGTATGTATGTATGTGCGTATGTGTCAAATAATGTCACTCATTTTTCTCAGAGATGGCTGGACCGATTTGCCCAAACTTAGTCTCAAATGAAAGGTGCAACCTTCCCATCGGCTGCTATTGAATTTTGGATCGATCGGAATTCTGGTTCCGGAATTACGGGTTTCAGAGTGCGGCCACACAGAAATTTCTCATAAAAACTATAGGAAAAATTAAAAATAGAATTTTTATTTTTGATGCTAAATGTATTCAAGGTGCATAAAACGTCGAGATTTGATGCAAACACGAAAAAAATTTGACGAAGTTCACTTTTTTGGATTTTGCACATTTTTGCCTTTCTCATATAGAAAGGTTATGCAATCACTCTGAAAAACGTCAACCTAATCCCGGCCCGGAGGGCCGAGTGTCATATCTCATTCGACTCAGTTCGTCGAGATCGGAAAAAGTCTGTATGTGTGTGTATGTATGTATGTGTGTGTGTATGTGTGTGTGTGTATGTATGTGCGTATGTGTCAAATAATGTCACTCATTTTTCTCAGAGATGGCTGGACCGATTTGCCCAAACTTAGTCTCAAATGAAAGGTGCAACCTTCCCATCGGCTGCTATTGAATTTTGGGTCGATCGGAATTCTGGTTCCGGAATTACGGGTTTCAGAGTGCGGCCACACAGAAATTTCTCATAAAAACTATAGGAAAAATTAAAAATAGAATTTTTATTTTTGATGCTAAATGTATTCAAGGTGCATAAAACGTCGAGATTTGATGCAAACACGAAAAAAATTTGACGAAGATTCACTTTTTTGGATTTTACACATTTTTGCCTTTCTCATATAGAAAGGTTATGCAATCACTCTGAAAAACGTCAACCTAATCCCGGCCCGGAGGGCCGAGTGTCATATCCCATTCGACTCAGTTCGTCGAGATCGGAAAAAGTCTGTATGTGTGTGTATGTGTGTATGTATGTGTGTATGTATGTGTGTATGGATGTGTGTGTATTTGTGTGTGTATGTGTGTGTGTATGTATGTGCGTATGTGTCAAATAATGTCACTCATTTTTCTCAGAGATGACTGGACCGATTTGCCCAAACTTAGTCTCAAATGAAAGGTGCAACCTTCCCATCGGCTGCTATTGAATTTTGGATCGATCGGAATTCTGGTTCCGGAATTACGGGTTTCAGAGTGCGGCCACACATAAATTTCTCATAAAAACTATAGGAAAAATTAAAAATAGAATTTTTATTTTTGATGCTAAATGTATTCAAGGTGCATAAAACGTCGAGATTTGATGCAAACACGAAAAAAATTTGACGAAGATTCACTTTTTTGGATTTTACACATTTTTGCCTTTCTCATATAGAAAGGTTATGCAATCACTCTGAAAAACGTCAACTTAATCCCGGCCCGGAGGGCCGAGTGTCATATCCCATTCGACTCAGTTCGTCGAGATCGGAAAAAGTCTGTATGTGTGTGTATGTATGTATGTGTGTGTGTATGTGTGTGTGTGTATGTGTGTGTATGTATGTGTGTGTATGTGTGTGTATGTATGTGCGTATGTGTCAAATAATGTCACTCATTTTTCTCAGAGATGGGTGGACCGATTTGCCCAAACTTAGTCTCAAATGAAAGGTGTAACCTTTCTATCGGCTGCTATTGAATTTTGGATCGATCGGAATTCTGGTTCCGGAATTACGGGTTTCAGAGTGCGGCCACACATAAATTTCTCATATAAACTATAGGAAAAATTAAAAATAGAATTTTTATTTTTGATGCTAAATGTATTCAAGGTGCATAAAACGTTGAGATTTGATGCAAACACGAAAAAAATTTGACGAAGATTCACTTTTTTGGATTTTGCACATTTTTGCCTTTCTCATATAGAAAGGTTATGCAATCAATGCACGGGTAGCAACATAAAAAGGAAAGGATGTGCTATGTGTGGTGGATGGCTATTCAATTATTGGTAGAGTTTGAAGTACTAATGTACGTCTTTCATGTGATGATCATAAATTCAGCTGTATCGTCTCTCATATATTGTCCTTTAATTCTTCTTTTCGAGTCCTATACTGCCATTCTACACCCGCCTTCAGCTGGGTCAGCAAAGATGGTGATAGTGAACGTCTTAACACTCACACATTCTCAAACGCTATCTCAAGCGGGAACCTACAAAAATGCCCTCGCGCACGCGATTGCGAATCGATCACGTTCGGAAGTCTACTCTTGATCCTAGAAGCCTAGGTCCATGCCATCAGCTGGACCAATTAAGAAAATACGCCCATACCTATTAGACAACACGTCTTATGGCGACATGACCGGGAACCCTATCGATATAAACGATTCCACTCTCTGCCAGAATTCTAACCGCGCACCGAAAATTTAATATCAGACTCACGGTTCGCGTGATCATTCAAGAACACACGTTACAAAATCACGTCAGCGCACAAACGTTAGAGCCCCTCGCGATTTTCCAAGCAACCTACGCCCACGAATTCGCAAACATGATTACACCCCGGTGATAAGGTGAAAATCTCAGCACTCATAAACCTAGCAACACGATCTCAACCCAAGTAGCAAATCGCAACTAGTTTTAATCGTCTAAGTCCGAACTATGTTGCAACGAGAAAACATTAAAGTTATTTTTGTTGCACTGGTTGAACATAGATAACATCAAGGTTATTTAATAACATCTTTTGTCACCAAATAGTCATTTATGTTGCCAACTATAACATGTTCATTAATGTTCTGAACTGATTTTTGATGCTGCAGAATTTGTTGAAATTTAGTTACGATTTTGATTTTGTGATATATATTTTGACAATTGCACATTTGATGTACTGAAAGTGTATCAGTGGTGCTTAGACTAACATAACTTGCATTCTTTTTCTCTAAAATATTGGCCAGAATTAAGAAACTGCGTACTCTTGTTCCCCTTATAGAAACATTACCTATAATGAGCATTTTAGTAGAAAGATTGTAGTATATTTTAATGATTTAGTTACAAAAACCGATTAAATTAAAATAACGTAAGTGTTACAGCAGTACCAAACCTAACGTAACTAACATGACGAAACTGTATTTATGCACTGTTGATGTGTCAGTTGTTTGTTCGGGATTCGAGTGTGTATCTTCGTCGCGAGCGGTTGACTCTCGTAGAGCTCCCTTCGCGTCGGGTAATTTTAATCTTTTACGGCACAGTTTATTGCCTTCCGGTTATCGAAAGTGTTAATAACGGTGCAATTGAACGATAATATAAAGTGAAGTGGCTTATAAAAGCATGTTTCGACTGACGCGATAGGTGACAGTGTGAAAATCTAATTTCGGCAAATGAAAAAAAATCTTTTCCTCGCATTACGGGCCGTCGATTCCCGATGCAAGGACAGTAAAAGTGCACAGAAAACGTCTAGAAACACAGTGTTCATTCTAAAAATATTATTATTATTATTATTTATTTATTAAGGTTTTAACCACAAGGGTCATTCGCCTTTTTTTAGAAATAATGAACATTTCAGGTAATTACATTTCAAAAGCATAAAAATGCGAAAATTATTGCGATCATCTGTCCTGGGCGCACTGCTTGCTGTTTCTCGTTATCTTTCTCGGGGGCGAAGCGTTATTGCCATTATTCCCTTTACCGTTTGCTGCTTGTTGGTTAATCTGTGTGTCCTCTCCATCGCTCTCGTGTACGTCCATATCACTATCGCTAGAGTTGGTTGATTGCTCACTGTTGGCTGATATTTGATGCTTCTTGTGTTTACTAGTGACCTTGGTGTATCCGTCTTCTTTTTTGGTCATTCCTGCGGCCGGTGTAAAAAAAATCTTTTCCTCGCATTACGGGCCGTCGATTCCCGATGCAAAGACAGTAAAGTACGATTCAGACGATGCATCGGCTTCCGTCAGCGTCAACGGAACGTCGCCGTTCCGTCAGGATAAGTTACATGCAGTTAAATGGAGGCATTCACACACAACATCAACGGCACGGAACGTTTTGACGTACGGCATGTGTGAACGGGCACAAGAGAAAAGTATTAAACTTATCCTGACGGAACGGTGACGTTCCGTTGGCGTTGACGGAGGTTGGTGTGTCGTCTGAATCGTACTTAAAAGTGCACAGAAAATGTCTAGCAACACAGTGTACATTCTAAAAATAGTGAAAAATGGTTTTTCGGAAAATAAAGTTCGATCCGAAAAGTGAAAAAATACGGCGATAAGAAAATTTGGCATAATCAAATAATTGGTGTTTCACCAGCGACTTGCGACTACCAGGTGTCGCCCCAAAAATCTTCACCCGAAAAATAGGTGGCAAACCAGCCGATCGGTGCTCAGCTAATTTCGTCCGCGTCCCTTGTCACCTATTTTTTATTGGGTGTTTCATCGGCGGTGCTATCTTTGAAAATGAACCGCCTTGGATATTCAACTGTTTTTTTGCTTTCTTATTTTATTGCAAATGAGTAGAGGTTTTGATTCTTTTATATTCGGGATTGCAGATATTTTGTCGCATGTAAATTTTGGGCGTTCGTTGATGTGATGGCACTGTAAGGGAACACGTATCCGCCGGTCGGCCAACTTTTCTTTGGACTGAGCAAACTAATTTCTATGTTTGTTTGGGGTTTGTTTTACCAACGGGGGAACTGATCCACAGAGCATTCAATGTGCTTAGGGAAAACACATGGCCTTATTTAAGTGGAATGATGACTTCAATCATGTATAATGTTTGAGAATTGGCAATTCGCGAGAGGGATCGGGGACCGGTTGGCAATTACCTTCAGTTATGTCCGCATGAAGAATAAGTGTTTTTCTGTCATGTTCATTGGTTAGCGTTCAATTCTATCTCATGCCCCCACGCGAGTCTGGGTGTATTGATGATATTTGGTCCTTGGACAGGCGACGACTGGGTACTGTTGGCCTTCTGCCGGTGGTGGCAGAGTGAGGGGGTGCAAGCGGATCTGGCCGGGAAGACAATACCGTAAAGACGAATTGTTGTTGGGGAGTTGGCTCCAATGGGACTTTGATTTGACTGGTGTCGATGATCGCGGGTCGATGCGTACTGAAGGTTCGCCGCATCTGTTTTGGTGAATCTAATTTCAAGTTCCGTTATTGGTAACAGGCCCGTGCATCGGGTTAACTATCCTCTGTATTTCCCTTCATGGTTCGATATAATCGTTCGTATACGTGTATTTCACAAACAATCCAATAAGGAAAATAGGAAATACTTTCGTTGATTTATAACATCTCGAGCTATCATAACTCTGTCTGTATAACGTGTTATCACTCGGTAGTTTGCAACCCAAAAATATATCGTAGGGAAGGAATATCAAAATTAGTCTAAATAATGTCGCAATAAATAGTGATCCGGCCCATTACGCAGATAAGATTAGCTTTTCTAGGCAATACTCCCACGGTCGGCTGTGTGGGGTTGGAATTGCTTTTGTTTGGTAAACGTGGGATACTCTCGGTGGCCGGCTGCCCAGAGTTTGGAAAGAACCAAAAACTAAACAAGATCTTCTTTTTTGAGCGATCGTGTTCTCGAAGACTAAATAAACTAGTACCTAGTGCTTTGCAGGTCGGATCGCTTGCTTGGAGCGAATCCTAGACCCTATATCCTTCCAAACCACTAACTCCGCGACATCTATGGAACAGTCTGATGAACCTTCTATATGCGGAATGTTATATATTATTTATATTATTTATATATTATTTTTATATTTATTTAAACGATCGCCAGGTAAAATCAGCACCGACACGATAGAAACCACGAACAAATTCGTCGCGTGATTGAATATTATTAAAAATATAAGCAGTGCTCCTCATAGCCGGCTATCCGGAGTTCAAGGTGCTCATTTTTCTAATCGTATTAATACAACAAATAAATTTCCCAAATTCTCTGCAGCCGGGTGCCCAGAGCAATTATTACATGATAACGCTATTGACACATTTACTAACAACTCTCCCCTTCCCGTGATACATGTGGAGATGCAGAGGATTCCTCGGTCTCTAGTAGCAACATGTATCGGACTAACATTCCTTCCTTTCCCAGAAGATCTGCATTCGGACGTAGCCGGCGTCGGTATTGATCAGCATGCAGGGATCAGAATAGATTGTACAATGTGGCTCATCATGTTATTCCCAAGCATGTTGTTCCAATGAACATTTTGCAACCTAATTTGGTTCTGGTCAATAACGGAGTAGCAACTACGGGCGATCTCTTATGCTTATGCTTATGCTCTCATATAGAAAGGTTATGCAATCACTCTGAAAAACGTCAGCTTAATCCCGGCCCGGAGGGCCGAGTGTCATATCCCATTCGACTCAGTTCGTCGAGATCGGAAAAAGTCTGTATGTGTGTGTATGTGTGTATGTATGTGTGTATGTATGTGTGTGTATGTGTGTGTGTGTGTATGTATGTGCGTATGTGTCAAATAATGTCACTCATTTTTCTCAGAGATGGCTGGACCGATTTGCCCAAACTTAGTCTCAAATGAAAGGTGCAACCTTCCCATCGGCTGCTATTGAATTTTAGATCGACCGGAATTCTGGTTCCGGAATTACGGGTTTCAGAGTGCGGCCTCTCAGAAATTTCTCATAAAAACTATAGGAAAAATTAAAAATAGAATTTTTATTTTTGATGCTAAATGTATTCAAGGTGCATAAAACGTCGAGATATGATGCAAACACGAAAAAAATTTGACGAAGATTCACTTTTTTGGATTTTGCACATTTTTGCCTTTCTCATATAGAAAGGTTATGCAATCACTCTGAAAAACGTCAACCTAATCCCGGCCCGGAGGGCCGAGTGTCATATCCCATTCGACTCAGTTCGTCGAGATCGGAAAAAGTCTGTATGTGTGTGTGTATGTGTGTGTATGTATGTGCGTATGTGTGTGTGTGTATGTATGTGCGTATGTGTCAAATAATGTCACTCATTTTTCTGAGAGATGGCTGGACCGATTTGCCCAAACTTAGTCTCAAATGAAAGGTGCAACCTTCCCATCGGTTACTATTGAATTTTGGATCGATCGGAATTCTGGTTCCGGAATTACGGGTTTCAGAGTGCGGCCACACAGAAATTTCTCATAAAAACTATAGGAAAAATTAAAAATAGAATTTTTATTTTTGATGCTAAATGTATTCAAGGTGCATAAAACGTCGAGATTTGATGCAAACACGAAAAAAATTTGACGAAGATTCACTTTTTTGGATTTTGCACATTTTTGCCTTTCTCATATAGAAAGGTTATGCAATCACTCTGAAAAATGTCAACTTAATCCCGGCCCGGAGGGCCGAGTGTCATATTCCATTCGACTCAGTTCGTCGAGATCGGAAAAAGTCTGTATGTGTGTGTATGTATGTATGTGTGTGTGTGTATGTGTGTGTATGTGTGTGTGTATGTATGTGCGTATGTGTCAAATAATGTCACTCATTTTTCTCAGAGATGGCTGGACCGATTTGCCCAAACTTAGTCTCAAATGAAAGGTGCAACCTTCCCATCGGCTGCTATTGAATTTTGGATCGATCGGAATTCTGGTTCCGGAATTACGGGTTTCAGAGTGCGGCCACTCAGAAATTTCTCATAAAAACTATAGGAAAAATTAAAAATAGAATTTTTATTTTTGATGCTAAATGTATTCAAGGTGCATAAAACGTCGAGATTTGATGCAAACACGAAAAAAATTTGACGAAGATTCACTTTTTTGGATTTTGCACATATTTGTCTTTTTTATATAGAAAGGTTATGCAATCACTCTGAAAAACGTCAACCTAATCCCGGCCCGGAGGGCCGAGTGTCATATTTCATTCGACTCAGTTCGTCGAGATCGGAAAAAGTCTGTATGTGTGTGTATGTGTGTGTGTGTATGTATGTGCGTATGTGTCAAATAATGTCACTCATTTTTCTCAGAGATGGCTGGACCGATTTGCCCAAACTTAGTCTCAAATGAAAGGTGCAACCTTCCCATCGGTTACTATTGAATTTTGGATCGATCGGAATTCTGGTTCCGGAATTACGGGTTTCAGAGTGCGGCCACACAGAAATTTCTCATAAAAACTATAGGAAAAATTAAAAATAGAATTTTTATTTTTGATGCTAAATGTATTCAAGGTGCATAAAACGTCGAGATTTGATGCAAACACGAAAAAAAGTTGACGAAGATTCACTTTTTTGGATTTTGCACATTTTTGCCTTTCTCGTATAGAAAGGTTATGCAATCACTCTGAAAAACGTCAACCTAATCCCGGCCCGGAGGGCCGAGTGTCATATCCCATTCGACTCAGTTCGTCGAGATCGGAAAAAGTCTGTATGTGTGTGTGTGTATATGTGTGTATGTATGTGTGTGTATGCGTTTTTTTTTTACAATGGAGAAGACCTTTACGTTCCATGCGTCCATACGTTCCATGCGAGGCTGACTTGTGTGCTCACCTTACTCATTCCTTGCTAGGCTTACTTTTGTGCTCGCCCTACCCATCCATGTGAGGCTGACTTGGGTGCTCACCCTATCACCTGATTCACTCTCAATCGTGCCACTCTATTGTACCTTTGTCACTCCCTCTGGCATCCCATTTGGGACATTTTTCTTAGGCCCCACTTCTGACATACCATGCGAGGCTGACTTTTGTGCTCACCTTTTTCATTCCTTGCTAGGCTGACTTTTGTGCTAGCCTCTACCAACCTGTGAGGCTGACTTTTATGCTCACCCTTAACATGCAGTGTGAGACTGACTTGGATGCTCACCCTTTCACTCCTCTGCCACGCCATGAGGCATCGATAGCTTAGTTCCAACATACTACGCTACGACCCTCCCATCTTGGCATGAGGCAGTCCACTTATACGCCTATACACTCACTCTTCTGTCTTGCTTCGGGGTGGCTGGGTTTACCCCTTACGCGGTTGCCATTCGCTGCGCCAACCTACCTCGGCATGAACAGACCATTCACTCTCTTATTTTGCGCTTGGCCTTTTTCGCTCCAGCTAACCAATCACTAGTTAGCCGTGCCCGTCGTCTGTTGCTCGGTTCGCCAGATTACCTGTAGCCTACTGGCAATCTGGATGGTAGCAGCCGAGACTGCGTTCCACTTCTCCACCGATTGACACATCCGCTGAATAAGGGTATCAGGGGTTGTGTCCCAGCCACAGACGTCAAGCATTGCTCTTCTTTCGACGTCGAACCGATGACATACGAACAGTATGTGTTCGGCAGTTTCATCTACACCTGGGCAGCCCGGGCAGACTGGGACCTCCGCGTGCCCGAACCTGTGGAGGTACTGACGGAAACAGCCATGGCCTGACAGGAATTGTGTCAGGTGGAAGTGAACTTCCCCATGGGGTCTTCCCACCCAGCTCGATATGCTGGGTATCAGCCGGTGGGTCCACCTACCTTTCGAGGAGTTGTCCCACTCACGCTGCCACCTGGCGACCGAGGTCACCCTGGTGCGCTCGCGGGCTCCCCTATTTCCACGTAGCTCAAAGCACTCCTCATCTTCCCGAATGACCAGCCCGACTGGCATCATGCTCGCTATCACGCAGGATGCATCGTGTGATACCGTGCGGTAGGCAGATATCACTCTGAGGCACATCACGCGGTAGGTGCTCTCCAGTTTCTGTAGGTAACTGGTTACCCTCAGTGCTCTTGACCATGACGGGCCGCCGTACCTGAGGATAGATACGGCAACGCCTGCCAGTAACCTACGTCTACTGGCGCACACCTTTGAGCTGTTGGACATCATTCTCGATAGTGCCGCAACAGCAGTCGACGCTCTCTTGCACGTATAGTCGACATGGCTGCCGAAGGTCAGCTTGTCGTCTATAATGACTCCGAGAGACTTCAGACTTCGCTGTGAAGTGATCGCGACTTCTCCCACATGAATAACTGCATGTTGTGCCGACTTGCGGTTGTTGACGATAACTACCTCCGTCTTATGATGAGCGAGCTCCAGGCCTCTCGCGCTCATCCATTCCTCCACCGTGCTAATCGCGTGTTCTGCGGTTAGTTCTACCTCAGGAATTGACTCCCCGTAGACCTCCAAGGTTACGTCGTCGGCAAAGCCGACGATCTTGACCCCAGGAGGGAACTTCAGTCTCAGAACCCCGTCATACATGAGGTTCCATAGCACCGGGCCTAGGATCGAGCCCTGCGGGACTCCGGCGGTAATCGGAACCCTTTTCTGACCGGCATCGGTCTCATATATCAGTACGCGGTTTTGGAAGTAACTTTCCAGGATCCGGTACAGACCCACCGGTAGGCTAAGCCGGTGTAACGAGAGCGCGATGGCATCCCAGCTTGCGCTGTTGAATGCGTTCTTCACGTCAAGTGTCACTAACGCACAGTATCGAATACCTCGCCTTTTTCGTTGTATCGCTATCTCGGCAGTATTTATCACTGAGTTGAGAGCGTCCACTATGGACTTACCCTTCCGAAAGCCAAACTGGTTGCTTGACAGACCGTCCGTACCTTCCGCGTACGGGGTGAGCCTGTTGAGGATGATCCTCTCAAGCAGTTTGCCAGTCGTGTCTATCAGACAGATTGGTCTGTACGCCGATGGGTCGCCTGGCGGCTTCCCGGGCTTCGGCAACAGCACCAGTTTCTGCCTTTTCCATCTGTCGGGGAAACGGCACTCGTCAAGGCATCTCTGCATAGCTAGCCTGAACATGTTCGGGTTCGCTATGATCGCTGCCTTGAGTGCGTTGTTTGGAACTCCATCCGGCCCTGGAGCTTTGTTCATTGCTAGGGATTTGGCCACTGCGAGTAGTTCTTCATTCGTCACTGGAGCCACCATTTCGACCGTGCCCGCACTGTCTCGTAGTGCAGGTGGCCAGGGGCTTGTGGCTCGAGACGGAAAGAGTACTTCGATAATCGTTGCCAACCGGTCCGGAGACCGTTCTGGGGGTGAGGAGCCCCCTTTGGTCTTGGCCATCACAATCCGGTAGGCGTCACCCCACGGATTCGCGTTGGCACTCTCACACAGGTTGTCGAAACACGCTCTCTTGCTGCTTTTAATAGCCTTGTTAAGGGCTAATTTCGCAGCTCGAAACACTTCACGGCGGTTCTCTCTTGCATTCTCGGTGCGAGCTCTTTGCATCCTACGTCTAGCTCTGAGGCAGGCTGACCGTAGAGCTGCAATCTCGGCACTCCACCAGTATACCGGGCATCTACCGTTTCTTGGCAGTGTTTTTCTCGGCATAGTGGCGTCGCACGCGCGTGATAGAACAGCTACCAGCGCATCCCCGCTTAGACTGTCGGTGTTGGCCTCCAGTCCCAGGGCCGCGGTGAAAGCTTCGCTGTCGAAGTGATTGGACTTCCACCCGCGTACCTGACAGGGATCTCCCGCCCTCGGATGCTGCACACCATAGTTGATCTTAAAGCGGATTGCTAAATGATCGCTATGGGTGTAGCCTTCGTCTACCCTCCATTCCATGCCTGGAGCCAGACTCGGGCTGGCAAAGGTCAAATCAATCCACGCCTCCACTCCGTTTCTACGGAATGTACTAGCGGAGCCATCATTAGCTAGCACAGTATCGAGTTTCGCAAACGCTTCCATTAGCGCTTGACCCCTGCTATTTGTACAGCGGCTGCCCCACTCCACTGCCCAAGCGTTGAAGTCTCCCGCTATTACTACCGGTTTCCGGCCCACGAGGTCCGACGAGAGCCTGTCGATCATCTGGTAGAACTGTTCTATTGGCCACCTTGGTGGGGCGTAGCAGCTGCAATAGAACACACCATTGATCTTGGCAATCGCCACACCCTCGGCGGAGGGGTGTATTACCTCTTGAACCGGGAACCTTCCCGTTGTACAGATTGCCACCATTCCAGACCCGTCCGACACCCAATTGCCGTTGCCGGCAGGGATGCTGTACGGATCTGATAAGAGGGCGACATCTGTCCTCGACTCCGAGACCGACTGCCACAGCAGCTGTTGGGCTGCTGCACAATGGTTAAGATTTAGCTGTGTGACTCTCACGGCTTCTTCTTATTTAACTCGCCGAAGGGACACGAAGGTCCGCCCATAGCATGTTTATGGGCTTGCTTCTTAGCGGTGCAGATAAGGCACTTATATGCCTTAGTGCACCCCCGCTCTTTATGCCCCTCCTCGCCGCAGCGACGACATAGCTTGCTCCTATCTATGCCTTTGCATTCGTATGCTTTGTGGCCGGATTCTAGGCACCGATAGCACCTGTCCACTGAAGGCGGCTGGGGTATACTAATAGGGCATACCGACCAGCCGATCTTCAGCTTTCCTTTCTCGGTTACCTTTTTGGCATCCGCCTTCAGTAGCCTGAGGTAGGCTACTTGGGTGCCAGAGGGTCCATCTCTTAATCGCACAGAGGCCCGCTCGATTGTGACGTCGCAGTGCTCCTTAACAGCTGCGACGACGTCTTCTGCGGTCGTGAACTCGTCCAAGTGCTTGCACTGGAGAGTTGTTTCCGCACCTAGCGACCTGATTTGGGCGCCCTCACCAAGGGCCTCTTGGGCCAAGGCCTTGTATACTGCACTTGATTGTGCGCCTCGCTTCAGCACCAGGAGCATCTCTCCCGTGTTGGTGCGTCTTACGCTACGCACATCCTGCCCAAGGGCCGAGAGGCTTTCGGCCGCCTTCATCGATTTAAGGACATCGGCGTATTTGTCCTTGTCGGTTTTTAACCACAAGGCTTCGCCTCTGTCCTTGGCCTTCCTCGCAGGCCGCGGTACCTCCGGTTTCGGTGCCGGCTTTTTCTTGGTGACCAGCGTCCAGGGGTTTGAGCCCCCCTGCCCCGGTCGTGCCGGGTTGCTGGTACCATCGCTCTCCACAGCGAGGTCACTCTCGCCCTCGCTTACCTCACCCAGGCGGCGTTTGACCTTGACGGTTGCACGCCGAGTGGTGTCGGTTTTGGCACCCTCGCCTGGCGACTTCCTAGGGCGCTTCGCATTCGATGCCGTCTTGCGATTGCCCTTTCCTTTTCCCTTCGAGGAGAACTCGGTCGCCGCTCCGATCGACGTGGCTGCTCCGTAGAAGGTAAAGGCCACTGTCTGTGAACCTCTATCGACCTTCTCTCTTTCCTCCCTATTGGAGGCCACTGTCTGGGTTTCTCTGTCGGGCCTCTCCCGACATTCCACCCTCTCAACATATGCCTGCTGTTCCTGTCTTGCGACACGAACAGCTTTCCGGAGCTCCAGGAGGCTCAACTTCAACTCCTTGGCTATATTCTGCTTTCCGCTAGCGAAGTCGATTATAGAATCGAGTTGCTTCGCTACTTTGCGCATCGCAGATATTGGCCCCTCCGATGCATTGGTAGGGTTATTGCCTACCGCCGCTGGGGGGTCACTGGTGCTTTCGGATGCAGCACTCATCGCTCCATTACTCTCCCCACGGGGGGGAGACCTCGCCAAACCACCTCTTGCGAAGGGGTTTGGCACCTCCGTCTGTTTGTTTTTATTTTTGTTTATCTCCATGTATAGTCCCACGAGTAGCGCGAGAAATATATGTCCGCCACGCCAGAGCTCCGCATTAGCGTGGTAAGGGACGCTTACTGTGGGGGTTGCCCAGGTACCCCACAGGCTCCGTTAACGATCGAGCATCTTTTTCACCCCCTCGATCACTCATCCCTCGGCACGGGTCGCTTCACGCCTTGGAATTGGGGTTATGCCCTACCTTGCTTTACGTGGTGATCTCGGCCCGGATCATCACAACCATCCTCCTTTACCAGGGCTTTGGACCTGTAGCTCTGGTTCTCAATAGTTCCATGTACGTATGTTATTACAGACATGCTACTATTGGGATCCGTCATTCGCTAGCGGAGTTGTGTGTGAGTGTGTGTGTGTATGTGTGTGTATGTGTGTGTATGTATGTGCGTATGTGTCAAATAATGTCACTCATTTTTCTCAGAGATGGCTGGACCGATTTGCCCAAACTTAGTCTCAAATGAAAGGTGCAACCTTCCCATCGGCTATTGAATTTTGGATCGATCGGAATTCTGGTTCCGGAATTACGGGTTTCAGAGTGCGGCCACACAGAAATTTCTCATAAAAACTATAGGAAAAATTAAAAATAGAATTTTTATTTTTGATGCTAAATGTATTCAAGGTGCATAAAACGTCGAGATTTGATGCAAACACGAAAAAAATTTGACGAAGATTCACTTTTTTGGATTTTGCACATTTTTGCCTTTCTCATATAGAAAGGTTATGCAATCACTCTGAAAAACGTCAACCTAATCCCGGCCAAATTTTTTTTTCGACTCGCATAAGGTTTCTGGATTTTAACAGGGGCGTAGTTGATGGTTTACGGAGAGGGGTTACACCCTCCCTCTACTGTTCACTCCCCTCCTTTAAAAATTCCTTAAATCACCCCTCAGACCACCACCTCATACCCCTCCCTTTCAACCCCATCATCTTTAAACCACCACTATATTACAAAGCATACCAATTTAAGCTGGGGAGTCGTTCGTTCATGGGACTTTCGCCCTCCTCACATACCCATCCCCGCATGACAAAATGAGTTAGCAAGCAGATAACATTGATCTAATGCTGATTAGGCTAATGGAGTATGATATTTTTTTGTTTCAAGTGTTTCACCGTCGACACGTAGCTCATCAAGTTCGTGGCTGGCATGCCATTGTGTATAAGTGCAAAGTGTACTAAGAATGTAATGGACATTTCCACAATTATGTTGAACATAAAAAGCCTCCGTGTCATAGTTTAGAGAAATGAGAAAGGCACAATTGCACCGCTAGGTGGAATAAAACAGGTTTTTTTATTTCTTGTCAAATGACGTTCAAAGATTGACAAATTTTGTGGGATAATGGAAGTTTAGGAATCCCAAAGGCATCAACAAACCTTGGTTAAAACGGAAGGATGAAGGTCGTGACTCCCTTCCGGGTGGCATCTCGGGTCATATACGTTACGTTTAATGCGCATCTCCGGCGTATTGGAGAGTGCTCTCTGTGCTTGCGGTGATAGCTATCGCGACATTAAACATGTTGTCGGGTCGTGTGCCTAGTGTTCTGCACTCCAAAAAAATCTGAGTTTTACTGTTGAGGTACACACCTAGAAAAATAGTATAAAATTACATCTCCTGACCCTGACATATAGGAGCGTCAAAAATGACATAGTTGTACGTTCCATTCTAATTTTACATGACATTAAATTTCGTAAATCATCTAATTTTACTCCACATACGGCGTTTGTTTTAAATGTTGATAAGGGTAATTTTATAGCACTGCGCACGTAAAGTACATCTTTCATGTACAATTAAGCGGAACACGATTATATTTTGTGCATTATGGATTGGTAAATTGTGTCATGTTTGAAATTACGTCAACGATAAAATTCAGATTTTTTGGGTGTGTAATCCCAAACTTGCCACAATCTAACAAACCGTACTTGAAGAAATGACAAAATATAACCGTGTTCTGTTTAATTTTTCATGAAAGATGTACTTTCCATGCGCAGTGTCATAAAATTACACTCCTCTACATTTTAAACAAGCGTCATATATGTAGTAAAATTACGTGAGTCGCAAAATTCAACGACTGTAAAATTAAAATCAAACGTAAAACTATGTAATTTTTGATGCTCGTATATGTCATGGTCAGGAGACGTAAATTTAAACGATTTTTTCTATGTGTGTAGCGCCAGATCTCCGGTAAAGTAATCCCTTCGGCCTGGTTCTAGTCCGAAATTTGCTATCCTCCAAATTTATTTATATATTCTCTTTTGGTTGACTTGCTAACAGCTACCTGCGAATGTGATCCCAAGAGTGCCCAGCGGATCCAAGGAGGCCAGTCGGCGATCCGGCTCATGATGTCCTGATAGTGATCTTCCGGTTGCCACAAAGCTACCTCTTCTCACTTTCTCTGATACGGTCTCTGCTGCTGATGTTGCCAATCGTTTGCCTTCCTTATAAAAAGTCTACTGATTGTCTAGTTATTGTTTCTCCTTGTTCCAATTTTTAATCAAATGATTGTTGATGTTGAAAAATTACAAATTGTATATATTGTCTTTAAAAATATTTCTTACTGCATCTTATAGTCTTAATAAAATTGCATTAATATTATTTGACTATCGATCTGAACTCCTTCTTTTAAGATGTAGATGTGTCAAAATGTATTCCCATGAGTATAAATATAAAAAAAATCCAAATTTCAAACAAATCCTAATTATTTTCCCATATTCTCAAAAAAAATAAATTATGAAGCAAAGAAATTTGTATCTAAATAAAAAGATGATAATTCAGGGCAGACAAGTATAAATAAGACATTTTACCCAAAATCGGCCCATTTTCAAAAAATCAAAATTCGCCACCAGTTTTAGCAAATCTACTCCGAAGAAGAAAGTGGTCCTATTACCCTAATCTTTCATGTAATAAGTCAGCCCGATGACTTTTTTAACATGATGTTATTTTGGGAAACCGAGTATGAGATCTACAACCTACTAGTATAGAAGAAAAATACAAAATCACTGTTACATAGAATGTGGGAATGAAATCAGTTGAAAGTGGGGTACGTTGGAGAGAGATGCCGCACATTTCTAAAAATCGATCCTGCTTCAAAGTATACCATTCAATTTTTGATGATGTCATTTTTATCAATTGCGATAAGTTTCTAAAATTCTGTGAAATGGTTTTTGTCATGAAAAAAAATCAAATTTCCATGAACATTTAAAAAAAGGTCATTGCGGGAGAGATGCCGCGTGAGCGGGTGAGACGCCGCATCGTGATCACAAACTGAAAACTGGTGAAAAAAGTATTTTTTTTAATTCTCGTTGATGTTTTTGTGATTAGATGTCTTCAGTTGAGTTCCATGGAGTTTGATTACCCCTATAAATCGGCTTGCATCTTCACTTTTCTTAAGGGGGTAATACCATTTCTAGAAACATTTTTTATTCAACATTTTAAAAATATTTTTCTTTAAACCGAAGTAACTAATACTTAGATACATATCACTCGTTTAAATATATAGATAAATCGACTCATTATCCTATATGACACTGTGTTAGGTCCGTTAGTTTGTGGATATACCTTATTAAAAACCTTTACCTGACGATGATCATTTAATGACATTCCGATATGAAAAAATACCACTTAGCTACGTATCCTCCGCCATCGAGTGCGGCAATTTTGATGCGGTATCTATCCCATTTTTAGGGGAGAGATGCCGCACGACGACATTTTCCTCTGAAATTATGGATGACCGTGCTCATGATCAGAATGCCTTCTAAAAGGTCCCATCTATTCAACCGATACATGATTTACCACAAAAAATTGAACAATTTAAAAAACGAAATTTTAATGTGATACTGAAAATTTTTTTGGCACTCCGTGATGCAACTGGATGCACATAATCATTAATAAAATTTTCGTAAGTTAATAATATGGATTATTTTACATCACCATTGCATTCTTCGAAAGACAACCTTACAATATCATATTACCATACAAAAGTGACTCTATATACGAGATACAGAGAGTGCGGCATCTCACCTGACGCGGCATCTCTCCCGAAATTACCAAATATATTCCCTGGATAATACCTGTAAAAATGCTTATTTCGAACTTCTGACTACGTATAACCTCCTAAAATATATAAGATACGCATTTCCCAGCGTTTTTCTGCTTATTCCGCAATTCACATTCAATAAGGCATTTTTGTGTTTTATGATCTAATAACAAGTATTAGCCTCTTATTTCGAAATCCACTAAAATTAAGTAAATTCTTAATTTAATATTGTGTGTTTGCTTTATTTTTAAATTGTTGTGTGTTTTGCCTTTAATTCACTGATCGTTCCTGTAGATCTGCAGAATACCGCAATGCCAGATGAACGGGCTATCATGACCTATGTGTCATCGTACTATCATTGCTTCAGTGGTGCACAAAAGGTCTGTCTATTTTAACCTCTGCAATTGTTTCAAATAATAACCTGAAACGCTATTTTTTCTAGTGAATGTTTGATAACTTAGCTGAAATATTATGAACTATATAATGTTTTTTTTATCATTTTAATAGGCTGAAACTGCTGCCAACCGAATTTGTAAGGTTCTGAAGGTTAACCAAGAAAATGAAAAGCTTATGGAAGAGTATGAGCGGCTGGCAAGTGATGTAAGTAAGAGAAAATATATCGTCGCTTTTGACTTATGGCTTATGACAAACGCCATTTTGGGGTAGAATTAGATATACCACATCATTTGTTTTAAAAATCTCTACAAAGTGGCGTTTTCAGAATTTTGACATTTTGCTTGGTTACTGAGTATAGCGAGTAACGTGTTGAGAAATTTTGAATTTTTTGCTTCAAATGACACTGTCTAACGATTGGCTCAAGTTGTCTTGATGTATAGGATGTTTTGAGAGAGAAACACAATGGTGTAATCATTTTCAAAACAAAAATACACGAATTGTGAGAAAAGTGCAGTTTAAGTTTTAAATTGTGAATATAGTATATTTGGCAACACTGTAACCAAAAATAACTCAACGCTTTTCTTGAAAAGGGCGATACTAACAGTGACACCATTCAAAGAAAATCAACAGTGAATATTTTCAGATTTGGTTTTAATATGTATTTAAAAGCTATTGCTTTTTGCATCATAGATTGCATGAATCTGTGATCGAAACTCAAAACTGCATAAAGTATTCAAAATGATTGAATTACATTTTGTTTTGACTATATAAATCGACTAAATGATAGTACAGTCGTGATTCGCTGGTGGGACACTTTTTAACTGGACCTCCGCTAGTTGGACCATTGTTCAACTAAAAAGAATTCGAACGTCAAAATCTCATGTCAAATTTACTTTGAAAAACAATCTGACAATATTTAGAGATGTGAACAGATGCAGTTACACTGCTAACATCTTCTTTGGAGAGTTTTTGACATTTGTCAGTCAGTCCAACTAGCGAATCAAATTTGTTAGTTGGACAAGGCTGTGACCCAACCAGCGAATCACGACTGTATCGCCTTTTTGGCGATTGTTTACTTTTACAGTCCCACGTATCACCATTGAGGTATCGCCCTTACGTTTTTTTTACAATAGCTTCCGTTTTAGGCCATCGATTTCGTTCGAGATTTTTCAATAGCCATTATTACTATTACAACTGGTATCAGCTTGATTATCGCCAAAAATACACGTTACGTTCAGCATCTGTGTGCGGCTAGAATGTACTATACCGATAGGAGATGGCACGCACACAAACGTATCGTTCAGCAATCAGCTGACTGATTTTTGTACCACGTGTATCATTTGTTTTGAAAAATTAAAAGGTACAAATTTCCCAAACGAATCAAAATTTCGCGAAGAAAATCTATTCATCAGCATGTGCTAACATGCTTACATACAGTGATACAATTTCTAAGCAATCTGAGATAAGACAGTTAAGTTACTAACGATTTTATCTTGCGCGCCCATGCAATGTTTTGATTTTGACGATAAAATAAAAAGAAGAAGCAAAAACGACGGGAGCCATTTTAGCTGCCACCTTGTGACTCTATTCAGCATGTCCTTAAAAATCGTTTTTCTCGAAATGTACTAAATGGCGCTTGTCATAAGATAGCACAACAGCGACGATATGACGTTCCCGGAAAGTCGTTCAAGACTGATTTGCCTTAGTTTCTTTTTGATCATTTAATTCCGTCTGATTTCATTCTTGTTCTCGCCCATGAATTACTTGGAACAACTCTTTTATACTCATTTGTTAATTTGGAATTAACTAAAGGTCTTAATTGCCACATTCGATTCTAAAACTGTACGGCGGATTTCTCCGTTTTTTTTAAATTGCAAGATAAAAGAGTGCTTCGTTAATAAATATCGATTGGATCATCTATTATTGATGATCGGGATACCTTTGTAAAATATGCAATACTGTTTTTGGTCACAATAAAAAATTCATTGTTGTGAAGTATTTAGTAAAAAATACTATATTTAATTACATCACCCGACCAGGAGAAAATAACTGGGCAATAACCTGAGCATACTATTTTTTGGTATTCATACCAAAACTTAGTATTAATTGATTATTATACCTCATTGAGGTATTAAGCAGGTATTGAAGAAACATTTTTCAATACCTGCTTAATACCTCAATGAGGTATAATACTTTATTTTAGTATTATTTATGTATTCCAGTTATTTTTACAAATACCAAACCAATACCTTATTGAATACCTCCATAGAGTGAGTTATTGGAAGGTTGAAAAATGTTTTATTATTATTCAGGTATTATAATAACTTGTTTCATTATCAAATAGTTATTTGTAGAACATGTCTGGGTTATTTTTTTTTTTTTTGGTATTTTACCTCTTATATTTGCCCATTAATACCATATTGTGGTAAACAGTCGTTGGTATTGATACCTAAATTTAGTATTCCGCAGTTTTTTCCTTCCGCTCGGGTGCACAAAAGCAAATACGAACGTAACTGGATGAAGCGACAAGCAAGTGAGTTGTGATGATTGTTTCACAACCGAGAACAAACCCAAACTTATATACATGCACATTATATTTAATTGGAATTGGATTTGTATATTGGTACACATTTTTTTCATATTGCTGGAAGTGTACGTCGTTATGTCAATTTACGGTCAAATTGATTGTTATTTGTACTTCAGCTTCTAGAATGGATTCGTCGCACGATGCCATGGTTGAGCTCCAGACAATCGGATAGTACCCTTGCAGCAGTTCAAAAAAAATTGGAAGAGTATAGAACATACCGACGCAAACATAAGCCACCACGCGTTGAACAAAAAGCGAAGTTGGAAACAAATTTCAATACGCTCCAGACAAAATTGCGCCTTTCGAATCGCCCAGCCTACATGCCAACCGAAGGAAAAATGGTGTCCGATATTACAAACTCTTGGAAGGATTTGGAGCATGCGGAGAAAGCCTTTGAGGAATGGCTTTTGGCTGAAACCATGCGCTTAGAACGATTGGAACATTTGGCTCAAAAGTTCAAACACAAAGCGGATACGCACGAAGAGTGGACAAAGGGTAAAGAGGAAATGCTACAATCGCAAGATTATCGTAATTGCAAACTCAATGAGCTCAAGGCGCAAAAGAAAAAACATGAAGCTTTTGAATCGGATTTGGCCGCACATCAAGATCGCGTTGAGCAAATAGCTGCTATTGCTCAGGAGTTAAAGTAAGTAATGACATACATCAACTGTAATTTTTCATGGATTATTTGCATATTACAAGTAAATTTCAGGCGCCCAAATGGGGATAATCAACGTTTTTCCGAAGCATTTTATATATCTTTTATATGAAATGTACAGGATTTGCTCTAACTTCTTCCAAGGCCTACGAACTCAGCTCAAAAAATTGAGACAATGGGTCTTATGAATAAAAAGTAGTAAGTTTGAGTAGACTACATTTGGTAGTAAATACTACATATTGGAATGTCTTCGTATGAATAAACGATACTTTACTACACTACATATTTCGAACTTGCTACAAACAGTAAATTTCGTATGAATAAAAGTAGTTCTTACTACAATTTTGTGGTAGGTAGCTACGGGTAGCTACTCATTGAGTTCACTGGTTATTTAAAGAAATACAGAATTCAAAGTCACATTTATAAGTTACTGATTGGCAAAATAAAATTACAGCAGAAATATGGAAAATAAAGAAAAAATCATAGCCACATCTATTTATCAGCCCTTCAAACACTCGGACGACTTTGTTGCATAATTTTGGTTATATCTTTTGATACAGTGAATCCATTTTTAATGTAAAAACGTTCACATTTAGGGGAACAGTTGCACTATCAATTGAATATGGAAAAATACGAATAGAAGCGGCCAATCCGGCACAAATCTCCGATCAATATGGGGAACGTGCCATTTGAGCCAGACGCTACTGATGTACAGATTTTTGAGAAATTATTACAAAAACTATTTTTAGAAATATTTTTTTCAGTTTCAGTATTACTTCCTCTCTGTCTCTCTCAGCTTAGCCCTCTATATTAAAATATATCTTCACTTTTGAGATTGGTCGCTCACTCTGAAAGGTAAAGGTTTGTAATACACTCAGGTTAGCACCCAGCAAACGCCTGGCTGAAGTCTACTTCCAGAAACGTTAATTGTAATGCTCTGTGACTGTCCATTCCAAAAATTCGACAGCTACATTGGTCGACTAAATGTATATAATACGATATATCAACAAAAGTCATTCCATTGTGCACATCGATAAAGTTCAAGTTTCTGGATGTAAAATATCAGAACAACTTGTAGACGGCGCCGGTGGTTGAGTGGTAAGCGTGACCGCCACTCATTCCAGTTGCCTGGGTTCAATTCCAGCCGAGGTCGTTGTGATTTTTCTGAGGTGAAAAAATCTGTGGTCACGTCTTCCTTCGGAAGGGAAGTAAAGCCGTTGGTCCCTGGTCTATGACTTTGTTTGATCGATATCTAGTCCAGATAGTGAAGTCACCTCTCTGGCGTTGGTAAAGAAGAAGTAGATCCAACTTCTATACTCTTACTAATAAAATATCCTCCTCCTGTGATATTTGTGGAGTGCGCAGTAGTATATACGGCCTCTAGCAAAAGCATGAATCGGACTTACAATTCCTTCCCTTTCCTTCCGCGATCTACGTTCGGGCCTGGCCGGCGCCCGTATTGAACAATAAACACTTTAGGATTACCAGGAGTTGCACATTGAAAGATGTTTCGCTATATATATATATATATATATATATATATATATATATATATATATATATATATATATATATATATATATATATATATATATATATATATATATATATATATATATATATATATATATATATATATATATATATATATATATATATATATATATATATATATATATATATATATATATATATATATATATATATATATATATATATATATATATATATATATATATATATATATATATATATATATATATATATATATATATATATATATATATATATATATATATATATATATATATATATATATATATATATATATATATATATATATATATATATATATATATATATATATATATATATATATATATATATATATATATATATATATATATATATATATATATATATATATATATATATATATATATATATATATATATATATATATATATATATATATATATATATATATATATATATATATATATATATATATATATATATATATATATATATATATATATATATATATATATTTCAAAAGGTATTCTTCTACTGAACACATTCGTGGAACATTGTAAGTTTGCGAAAATTTGCTGAGAAAAGTTATTAACAGCCATTCAAAGTCTCTTTGGCCACATTGGCCACCATCATCGGTTCTGGAAGCCCCGGCGGAAGTATCTAAATTCAGAATAACAGTCACATAAATTTCATCCTGATCCGACTTCCGTGTTGGCGTGCGGTCATAAAGCAAATTCCGATTCAAACCGATACTCCGATGAAAGCAAAAAAGGTAAAAAATTTGCTAAAATGTCTCTCAAACAACTCAAATTAGGTCACCGACGGCCAACCAAACTTTCGTAGACTACATTGACCACTGTTCGGTTCAGTGTAGAGACAGCACAGTGTCTACCGTAGAGTTATTTCAGACAGCATGGCAGCCATACGTATTTTCAATCCCACCGTTATTGCTAGCAGTATGCAAACCTTAGGCAGTAAGATTTATGCTGCTTTATTTACATTTTACGGAAACATCTTTTCACGTTAAATTAAAATAGTTGTACTTTGACTGTTTCCGAACAGTAAGTACATAAATAGCAGTAAGAAGAAAATAAAGTACAGTTTAATAGTTACAACCCACTAGACGAACAATCACAACGTTTCGTACCGATTTTGACACTCGTCTAAATAAACTAATTTGAGAGATTCAATTGAGTGACTATAAACGTATCGAATTGAACTAAGTGCAGAAATCCCCAAAAAATAAATTAGGGGTGGTATTTATCGCCATTAATAAGACACTGATTTACCCGTACCTGCACGCTGTTCTAATTACTCGTGAACTTACCCTTTTGCTGCTACCATTGGTGATCCGCTGTTCCTGAAAAGAAGCGCTGGTGAACGAAGAAATTTGGTTGCTCCCGTCGCGTCGATGACCGCTGTTCCTGAAAGAAGAAAGGTTACTTACCCGTTGATTGCTCCTGACGATGATCCGTTGTTCCTGAAATACATAGGCTGCTAAAAGCAGAAGAAAGTTGAGTGCTGCCATCCCGCCGACGATTCGCTGCTCCCGAAAACGAGATCTGCAAAATAAGAAGGTAATCCCGACCCAAACAGAAATCCTGCTCCACCATTCCGGAAGTGCCCGGGAAAAGCGGTCATCTTTCAAAATTAACGAACTCACATCAGTTTTCCGTAAATGGTTGGGCTGATTCCCACAAACTTAGTCCCAAATGATAGCTATATTTTCCTCACAGATGTCTAAAATTCCGTACGCATTGCTTATATGGTTCCGGAAATATAGACTAAATCGTCCGGTCACATATATAATTCCCATATAAGCCGGAACTCAAAATTTTTTTTTCAAGGGAGAGATCCCATGAAAATTCAGAAATCGAATTCGTATTTTTGATGTCAAACATCTTTAAAATGCATGAAACATCGAGATTTTATGTCATCTCGAAAAAAAAAAATTTCATTAAGATCGACTTTTTAGGACTTTGCTGATTTGGCACCTTTTTGCCTTTCTCAATAGAAAGGTATTGCAATTGCTCTGAAACCCGACTTTTTGCAATTTAATATTGCCGTTGCTCTTTTTCTTTTACAAAATTTTAGATTTTTTTTTTTCAAGGGGGGATCCCATGAAATTTCAGAAATCGAATCGTATTTTTGATGTCAAACATCTTTAAAATGCATGAAACGTCGAGATTTTATGTTACCTCAAAAAAAATTTCATTAAGATCGACTGTTTAGGAATTTGCTGATTTCGCACCTTTTTGCCTTTCTCAATAGAAAGGTATTGCAATTGCTCTGAAAACCGACTTTTTTCGATTTAATATTACCGTGGCTCTTTTTTCTTTTACAAAATTTTAGAACTCGAATAATGATTTCTTTTCTTGTATATAGTTGTCAAGTCATGTATAATAAAATTGTAATGTATACATTTGAAAGCTTTTAATAAATATAAGCAATTAAAAAATTATCGTGTTCATGATTGAGAAAGGCACAATTGGATTAATACAGGTTTTTCCTTACATTCTTGTATTTCATAATGATCTTGTATTTTGCAGTGTATTTATTTACTTTTTTCTGTTATTGTCTGAACTTAAAACAAAACTGAATATTCTAGGACACTTTAATTGGTAAATGATTAGCCTTGGATGAAAGCATGAGGAGATGAGTTTAATTAAATTTCGACAGACGCTGTTTTAAGAAAATGATTGATAAGTTCCATGTATAGAGTATCGCGATACGCCAGCATGTCTCTAACAGGAACATGGATTGGTCTTCCTCGGACTTGTAAAGAATATATTAATTGTGATCTGGCTTCAGGACCAAACAACATGCTCAATGTCGTGGTAACCCTCTCCACAAGCACAATGATTACCCTCTGCGAGTACAATACGACGGAGATGCGCATCTAAAGTATAATGATTGGACATGAGCCTAGACATCACACGGATGAAGTCCCGACTTACAACCAATCCTTTGAACCATGCCTTCATTGATATTTTGGGGATAATTGAGTGTAGCTATCGTCCCAGATCTCCATTGTCCCAAGATGTTTGCCGACTAGCAAGCGTTCTCTGACGAGAAGCACTTTAAAATTCATTGTAGGCGATGGGTCTTTCATATATTTTACCATCTAGTGCTCCAATCTTGGCTAAATTATCAGCTTTCTCATTGCCCGAAATAGAGCTATGGGTGGGGACCCACACTAGGGTAAATTGATAACATTTTCTTATTAAGTTACTCAGAAATTCTCGTATCTTCCCCAAAAAGAATGGATCGTGATTATCAATCCTCTTTGAGCGTCGAGCTGCAATTGTGCTGAGACTATCAGTGAGGATAAAGTAATGCTTCGGGGGTAAAGTGTTAATTATTTGCAAACTATAGTGAACTGCTGCTAGTTACGCTATATAAACAGAGGCGGGTTCTGCAAGTTTGAGAGAAAATGGAAAACTATTGTTGAAAATACCGAAACCAGTGGCTTCACTGATTCGTGACCCATTAGTGTACAAAATTTTATGACAGTCTATGTGTTGGTATTTACTTGTGAATATTTTAAGGATCTCCAGCGAGCGTAGATGATCCGGAATTCCACGAGTCTTCACTTGCATGGACGTGTCGAAGAATAAAGTGGATTCAGGAGTATCTAGTATATTGATGTATGCGGGAACATACCTAGCAGGCGCTATTTCTTGTGACATGTGATTGACATACACTGTCATGAATCTGGTTTGGAGTTGAAACTCGACAAGTCTTTCAAAATTTTCAATTACCGCCCACAAAATTTTCAATAACCTCACATCGAATAGGTAAACGAGAGGAGAGATCCCAGAATCGGTCTTTTAAAGGAAGAACTCGCGCTAGTACTTCAAGACTCATCGTATGGGTCGACTGCATTAAACCTAAGGCGATTCATAAACAACGATACTGTATCCGTTCCAGTTTAATAATGTGAGTGTTCGTAGCTGAACGGAAACAGATGCACCCATATTCCATTACTGAAAGTATTTTTGTTTGATACAATCAGGTCACTTGGATGAGAACTCCACCATGATCCAGTTATTGTTCGCAGAAAATTTATCCTTTGATGGCATTTTGTTATTAGATACCTAATGTAGCCTTCCCATGTGCCTTTAGAATCGAACCAAATTCCAAGGTATTTGAAAGTCAGGACTTGGGCTGACGTTCTACCAACCAACTGAAGCTGAAACTGAGCTGGATCACGCTTCCTTGAGAAAACTACCAACTCTGTTTTCTCCGTAGAGAAATCAATGTTCAGCTTTAAAGCCCAAATTGATACATTATCCAAGCTATCCTGCAATTGTTGTTGTAAATTTATAGCTTTTGGTTCTGTGGCAGAAACCACACCCACCATCATCTGCAAGTTGTCTTAGAGTGCATGGGCTGACAATATAATGATCAATGTCATTCACATAACAATTATAGTAACTTATTCTGAATTTCGCCTAATCGCCATATGAAAAATGCATGTGCTTTTCTGACAATAAATTGTATAAATAATTAATTAATATCGGTGAAAGACCACATTGATGTAGTTTCTTCGAGAGAACATCAATGGAGACTGAATCGAATGCTCCTTTTATGTATAAGAACACAGACGCCATTTGTTCTTTTTTTGCGTAAGCGAGTTGGATTTCGAAAGTAGCGCCAGGCAGTCATTCGTTCCCTTTCCTCTCCGAAAACCAAACTTTCGGGTATCTGTGAGCAAGCCGTTCGCCTCAACCCAGTTGTCGAAACGTCATAGGATTTTTTTTTTGACAATTTCCTGATGCAGGATAGCATTGCAATCGGTCGATACGAGTTATGGTCGGAGGCTGGTTTTCACGATTTTGGAATGGCGATAACTCTCACTTGTCTCCAGTCACGCGGGACAATGTTCTGCTCCAGAAACATGTTGAATAAATTCAACAAGCGTCTTTTTGCTAGGTCAGGCAGATTCTTCACCAGATTGAATTTGCAAGGTCATCATATAACAACAGCCCAAGAACTTTATAATTGGGCTATTTTCAAGCCCCTATCCGTTTTTTTCGGAATCCGAATACAATAAAATGGAAAAAGTTAAAAAATCGTTATACACGTGTGAAGCAAATTTCGGGAAGACAGTCATTCCATAGTTTTAAGCCTCAAAATTAAAACTATATTATTGTCAAACGGTATTTGGTATTTTCGACGGAAGAAATATGTATTAAATTATAGCTAAAGAATAAACGAATAAAGTTATAAAAATATTTTACTTATTTCTCTTCATGCTTCTTCTGAATTTTTGATACAAAAATAAATAATTCCGAAATATGACCCTTTTAAAACCACCAGCATTTTTATTGAAGTGGAATTTCTAACCAAAGATGACGCTCGGTAAAAATATTTTGAACGCGAGGGTCTGCAATGTCTAAACTTTTTTCTATGTGGTTAATGGACAGCCCCCAGGTTGAAACAAATATTGTACCCAGCTTGTAAGTAGATCATAGATTTCTTTATTCACACCTACCATGCGGTTTCATGGTTTCCATGCATGTGGGCCCCACATTGTGGGGTGTATACATAGATTTTTTATTTTCAAAAAATTATATCCGAAACCTCTAGATCTGACTCAAAAATATGTTTGGAGGTATTGTGTAGAATTGAACGATCTTTCATATAAAAATACAAAAGTATGGAGTATTCAAGGATCTTCACAGTGATTATCAAGAAAAACCACCGACCCTCGGTTCCGACAGCATGAAGTAACAAGTTACTTTACGCTTGTCCGGACATGCCGTAGACTCAGGTGATTCGCCTTTCTAATGCCAAAAGACCCTGACTCCTACGGCAGCAGACAAAAGGTTAAGTCGCCGGTGAGCTCTAAGCTTGCATATATGATCCTACCACGCTTTTCTAAACTTTCTCCCTTCAACACCTTGCTCTCCCTTGAGTACTATGGCTCTAAATATTGAAAAATATACTTCACCTTCCAGTCCCTTGCTAATTAAATGCCGAAAAAACTGTTGACAAATCAATTTTAGGTATGATACTTCTGCAATTCCACTGTAAAACAGTGATGGAGTCTTTCACCTTAGGAGTTGATTTATCCATCGAAAGATATAATTGCTGCAAGGATGGGCCATTGAGCAATCAGTTGCTCTAAAAATGTTCTAATTGTTGGGAGGAAAGCTGAAATTATACTATTTAGTGGTTCAGAAATATTGAAGGTTTTAAAAATCCAATCAACAATTTCAAAAAAATTCAATAATCCTACCACCGGTTGAGGCTCAGAAGAAGTCGAAGTTTTATTATTTCCAGTAATGGTGTTCTGTTTGGATTGTACATTCCCAAAACCGGGCGGAATTGAGTTCGGTTTTGAATCGGATTTTTTTTTGGTTTTGGGCGCAGTTTATCTATTAGAGGAGAAATTTAAAGGCACTTTCTTAGCAGTTTAGGAAAATAAAATTGTTTTCTTTTTCTGGAACCTCCAGGTAAAACAAATGATGTGCCTTCGCATGCTGCGTCAGAGTCAGACTGTTTCGAAAATAGAGATGTGTAAGTGTTTTCTAGGAAGATTTAGGAGTAGGAGGAATGGGGTTTCGGAGTAGCATTTTTAACATTTCTGCATAGGAGCGCTTAGACTTCTCCTTCAAGGATCGTTCAATTTTATCCTCGCGCAATTTATAAATGGGACATGTAAGGAGCTCATGTGGGTTCTCTCCGCACATTAAACATTTTTCTGAAATTTTATTGCATGTATCCTCTTGATGAGAACCCCCACATTTGCCACACGGTGCCTTATTGGAACAGAAGATGGCTGTGTGGCCAAGCTGTTTACAATTAAGGCAATTTATTACACGAGGGATAAAAAGGCGACCAGGGAGACGAATCTTATCGATAATGACATAGTTGGGCAGCGCAGACCCAGTGAAAGTCACTCGAAACGAGTCTGACAGTCGATAAACTTTTTTATCTCCTTCGTGTGATACAAGTATCGTTACGTCTTTAAGTATGGTGTATTTGAAGCGACCAACCCCATGTTTAATTAAGTCATCAACAGTCAAACTCGATTCTGTGATGACCCCATCAATTTCAATTTCCTTTGAAGGAATATATTCACGCGTAAAAAGCTCGCAAGAAGCAAATGCATTGGCTTGTTTGAGACTGCCAACGACAATGCGTCTTTTATCTTTATTAACTTTGACGATCTTTTTGACATCCGAGAATCGCGAAGTCAAATCTTTTGAAATTTGGATGATATTTAGCGCCTTTACTTTACGCCTAATAAATACAATCCATGATCCCGTTGACGACTCCGGGTAAATTTTAATTCTAATCGGCTTTACATTTTCAGCAGAAGGCTTAAGAGGAGGGTCAGTTACTCGTTCTCCCATCTCGTCATCCATTTTACCTAGCAAGAAAAACTGCTATCTGTGTGATGAAGATCAACACCGGTAGAACACACCTCGTGTGTATGTCGTTGTAAACTTGGTGCCCGTTGTTTGGCAATGTGACACTTGCTGTCCTTCTTCGTCGCGTTGCTTCTTCAGTAGAGGAATAGACCTGCCTGCATCACTTCCAAACACTCTCCGGTTAAGCTGCTCGTCGATATCACCACCACAAGCGCACTCTCTCCGTTTCCACCACTGCGGTAGACAAATGAAAACCCCACTGTCGATGCGACACTTTTCGGTGTCACTTGTTGTCCTGATTGGCAAATTCGTCTACCGTGGTTTGCTGTCAAAACACCACTTGTCGAGGATGCCGTTGATCACGCCTCCGACGTATTAACTGTCGACTCTCACTTAACAAACTGGTCACTCTTTCCCACTTCACAAACGCACATAGCGTCTCGCACTCGGCCGTTCTCTCGAGAACAAAACTTTCCAGCTGGAGGCACAACCGTCTCAGCCGGTTGCAAAAACTGTTATGAAACTGGTATATTTTTCTATAAACATATTCAAATTTATATATCAATTATATTATATTCAACTAAATACGTGTCGATTTCTTACCGCATGTAAGGAATCGAAAATCTTATTGTAAAGTTAAAATCCATTTGATACAAACATTACATTAAGGCGGGGCTGGTTCATGGAACGATTACCTCGGAACACAGTTTGAAATGGGTAATCGGAAAATCAATTGAGCTTGAACCTACCTAAATCCTGGAATCAAGTTATTTGCATGCATGTATATAAATGCATGCAAATATATTTTTTCTGCAAACCGCTGCCAGATAGTGGGAGATAAGATAGGTCTTACACACACATACACAAACACCTGACCATTTTAGCATCAATTCCGGAGCTAGCTGCTCCTAATATTTAAATAGCCATGTGTATCCAAATTGCGTATTTGCTCTTCCAGTAGTCTTATCGTCGTCGTGTGAAAAAGGTCTTTTGATGTGTATAATGGTGGACATGACCTCATAGCGGCTTGAACCTTTATTTAATCTGGTCACAAATCTTGATAGCTCCTGGTTTTCCTGGAGTTTTTCAACAGCAAGTCTTTCTCAAGACTACCTATATTTTCGCTCGATCAGTCTTTCTCGAGACTATCTATATTTTTTGACAATCAGTCTTTCTCAAGACTATCTACTTTTTCTACTCAATCAGTCTTTTTAAGACAAACATTTTTCAAGAATTATTCATCCCAAAGAAACAATTAATTCTTCCAACATTTCTGGGTCCTCCCACAAAGGCCGTGTGCCAAATATTAAAAATAAACGAAAACGGTTAACTTCCCCACTCGAAAATCCAATTGATTGCAGCAACTTATTCGATGTTTTATCCGAATGTGAAGCTAAAGAAATTTGTAAATTTCCTCGCATTGTGCGTAATTCCAATGAGAAGAAAACGCAATCTGCTCCGCCGATAACAGCTGTAACCGTTTAAGCTACAAATGCAAGTATAATGAGTGTCTGTGTTTGGGGAAAAACCAATAAATGAAACTATAAGAAGTGAGTGGAAAAGCAGAGAATAGGTGATAGACAGGATATTTTAGAACCCTATTGGGCGAGTTTCTTTGGCTGTGGGGTGTAGGAAAATGTAGGAGAATTTGATTGTCGGAGTTGGTAAAAAGAAGGTGGAAAATGAAAAGGAAGCGGAAAAGATGGAAAGTGGAACAAAGATAGGCTGGTGATGTGTTGGCGATGGGCGAGAAGCTCTCTTGGGTTCTGACCGTGGGACTGAACACATCGAATTCCACTATTAATTGAAAGTGATAAAGTTTTGGACGGTCTGACCGGTTGTAAAGCCCCGATCACAGTGTTAATAACGCCAGTTAAGAGCAAAGGATCGGCAAGTGCCTGTTTCGCCCTGACTGGTTTATCCAGTACGGCTAACCGTAAAGGAGTCATCCGACAGGCTGTCGTCGCGGGTCCGTGCTGCCGAGTGCAGTCCTTCATTCCGCCCGATAATTATCAAGGACGACCGCGTGGACCGTGGGCCAGATTAAGATCTCCATCACCTGAACGTCGAAGCCGAGAACGAAATCCCGAGAAGACAACGCTGAGAATCCATCGTTTCCCCGCTACTTTCCGACCACCTACCGCTACCACGCCGACCGAAGAAGCAGCAGGAAAGGGTTCGAAGAAATTAGAAGAGGATAAAATTTTGTAAGAGTGAGTAAATTATATACATTGTATTGTTACACACGTGGCAGGTTTGCTCCCTGAACCCAGATCCGAAATTCCCCCACAACATAAGACGACCCTGGGACCCGAGGACCAAAAGAGGCCTTGCGTGCCCACCCCGGAACGCGTATACCAGGCGTTGGGGCTTTGAACCAGTTCCCTTCCGGAGCTGGTTAACATCATACTCGGGGGCTGAGAGCAGCCGCGTCCCAAAACGGTAACATTTGGCGCCCAACTAAAATTTGATTACGTTTCCTAGGAGAAGAAGAAATATTCGTAGAATATTTCTTCTTTCTAGTTGTGGGGGAGTTTTCGCGAATATTGCATTTTCCGCTCAAATTCAATTAGTTTTTTTCCACGTGGTTGGTGTAAGTTAGAATAATTCCTCTGATATAGCTGGTGAATCCAGGAAAATAAAACAGAAAGATTCTTTAAGAAATTTGGATCGAGTACCATTCGTATGTTTCTGACGGAGTAGATTGAGGTGATTCAAGTGCAAAAAAACACAAAACTACTGGGGTTTCGGATAGTACGACGTTCTTAGTTAGATCAACCCGCGTCACGTCCACCACCATTCAGACATTTATTCACTTGTGTTAATGTACTCGGTAGTGGCTTATAGTTTTTAATCAAAATGCCGAGATTTTCCGGACCAGATCTTTATTCGTTATACCGTACCATGCGCGTCGATCATCTTGCTCCGGGTGAGCTCGACTATGAGCTGCTCCTTCGCGATATAGTAATCCCCGACGATCAATCGCGTTGCAAACGTCGGCGTCGGTTGAGTCAGATCCTACAAGAAGAAAAAGCAGGTCATGAGTTCCTCATCCACTACGATATAGATCCAGAGCTGGATCTCAAAGCTTGCAGGACAATTTAACCCATTATAACCCAGGGGTTTTAAAAAGTGAGCCAAATGCAGTGATATCTTCAATTCCACCAAAAAATGTATCAAAGATTATGGGAAAAATAAAATCACCACTTAAAATGGTTTTGAGAAAGAAAATATCTCGCGCAAAAAAATTCGTACGCTTAAATAAAAACGCTTTTAATCCACCTAACAGTGTGATGAGACATTTCTTATAACTCTTATCACTCTCTTCTGATATTATATCGTATGAGAACATTTAAAACTTGATGCTTCGCGATGTTTTTGATAACACATACTACATGGGATTGTGGCAGGACACAGAGAATCGCTCAAATCAGCATAGGACAACATCAGTGCTAGAAATCTCAAACCAAATCAATAGGAAAGCGAAAAATGGCCCATAAAATAGACATACAAACGAATTATTGCTAATGCTCTGTTAATAAAATATCTAAATTCCTAAATCAATGCATTGTGGTGGGAAAACTGAATTTTCCTAAAGGGGTTATGTATATTGTACTGAGCCAAAAAATTGATTTTTTTTTGAATCGAAATGAATTTTCTACTTTACTCAAATTTCCAACGCGACTGAGACCTAAAAATCAACGCTTTTTCTGGAAAAAAGCGACACTAGCAGTGACACCATTCAAAGAAAATCAACAGTGAATATTTCCAGACTTGGTTTTATTTCCTATTTAAGAATTATTGTGTTTTTTACATCCTAGATTGCATGATTCAGTGATCGAAACCCAAAACTTCATGAAGTATTTGAAATTATTAAATTAAAATTTGTGTTTGCTATTGAAATTGACAAAATGATAGTATTGCCCCTTTGACGATTGTTTACTTTTTCGGTCCCACCTATCAGCATTGAAGTATCGCCCTTACGTTTTTTTTACAATACCAATTTTACAATTGGTGGGGGTTTGGTGAAAATCGATCTAACTGTCCAAACGGCATAATTCCGAAACCGTAATTTTTGAAGTTTTAAAATTATGCAGAATTAATTTTTCAGAAAATAGTAACAGAGTTCGTGATTTTAGCGAATTTGTTGAGACTTTATTGTAGTCATGAATATTAACCTGAGAAAATTCACCATAAATACTTCTTGGACGATATACCGCCAAAATTATTTTATCAAATGATGCGCTGTTTAACGTTTGTAAAACTCATCGAAGATACTAAACCTCCGAAATTGGCGGTTTAAAAATGATGTTATCTTGACCTTAAATTACTGTTTTCGAACATTTGACCTATACATATAATTGGTCATACAACAAAAATCAAATTGTCATCAAAATCGATCAGGACCTGCTAGAATCGAATGGAAATCGTCATGTTTCATAAATTTCTCTCTACATTCGGAAAGTGTTATCCTCGTTATTAATCATATTACGTTTGCGTCTCAACTCGACGCATTCCCAAAATATAAACTTGTTTTAATCCACCTAGTGGTGCAATTGTGCTTGTCTCACTTGTCCAGACTACGATGGTTATGTTCAATAAAATGGTGGAAGTGAATATTTCATGTTCAGTACGATTTGCACATACATACAATGGATCGACAGCCACGATCTTGAGATACTATGTGATACTGAAACATCGCTTGACCGCCGCTGGTTTCAAGCGATGTTTCAGTATCACATAGTAAGATCCGGGAGGTCCGGGTCCTGCCGAAAATTTTCAACTTGTTAAGAAATTTTAAACTAGTTTTATTTTTAAAGTAGCAACCACTCACTGCATACTCCCTCCGGGCCGGTATGATTGACGATTTTTAGATTGATTGCATAACCTTTCTGTATGAGAAAGGCAAAAGGGGGTGGGCGTGGCGTAGTTGGTAAATCGATTGCCTTGTACGCAGCGCACCTGGGTTCGAGTCCCGACCCCGCACATAGGGTTCGAAATTTTTCACAAGAGATTTTTCAAACCCGAAGAGGCAAATGACCTTAAGGTTAAAACCTCTATAATCGAAATAAAAAAAAGAAAGGCAAAAATGTACCAAAGTCCAAAAAAATCAATTTTTGTCAAACATTATTTTTTTCAAGTTTACATCAAATCTCGATGTTTCATGCATTATAAAGTCATTTGGCATCAAAAATACAAATTTGATTTTGAAAATTTTTCATTTCAGTTTATATGGGAATTTGCTGTGTGATTGCACTCTTCAACTCGTAACTCCGGAACCGGAAGTCCAATCAATAAAAAATCAATTGCAGCCGATGGGAAGGTTGTACCTTTCATTTGAGACTAACTTTGTGCAAATCGATCCAGCCATCTCTGAGAAACAGAGGTCACATATTTTTCCACATACACACATACATACACACAGACATTTTCCGATCTCGATGAACTGAGTCGATTGGCATATGACACTCGGCCCACCCGGTCGGGATTAGATTGACGAATTTTAGAGTGAATGAGAAAGGCAAAAACATTTTTAGCAAATGTTGAAAGTTATGCATTTTTTGGTGCGCAGTTCTATGTTTCATAGACATTAAATCAATTTTTACTTCGCTTCCTATTAAATAAAGACCCTTATTACAGTACATCTCTACAAAAACGAGCTCAATTTGAAAAGAAATCTGAGGATCATGATTGAAAACAGAACTCTGGAATTTTCTATTGGAATGTTTTCAGGCAGGATTTTGATATTGATGCAATTAGACAACTGTGAAATCAAGACCAAAAGATCAGTTACATATCAGGACCCCATTCCGACAATTTATCAAAAGTCCTCATGATGTTTGCAACAACAGAATATCAATGTACGGATCAGATAATTGTTATTGTAATATTGAATTAAATCAGTCTGCATCAATAAATTTTCAACTTCAATCCAATTTTTTTTTGTTGGTGTGGTGGGGGGGGGGGGGGGCGTTGTATGGTGTTAAACCCCAAAACCTTCTTTTGGCTAAGCCGTTGCTTGGAGTTAGTTATTTCGCTTTTCATTTTCCAATATGTTTCAGATCGATCCGATGGTCATGAATTAGAAAAATTGCAGTCAGAAGATTCGCACAAATGAACATTTTTGCACTGATAAGTTATCAAGTTCCTTCCAGACAACTTGGAAGTGTTCGGTGATTATTTCTAGCGGTTGTAGATAGAAAAATGAAATACAAAATTCGTTTTATCGAAATAATGTTTGGCTTATTTCAATGGATTATTACTATATTGAACAATAAATAGGCGACAAAGAGTAATCCACAAACAACAAGCCATAACTTTTAAAGTATTCAAAATAGATATTTGAAGTCTTCAGTAAAGTTAGTTGCAAAAGTAAGAGCTACAAATTTGCTGAAGGCATCATTTCGATATAATCACTTCCAAGAAAATTTTGAAAAATATCTCACTCATAGGGGGATTAATCAGCAAAAGCACAATACCAAAAGAAAGGGCATATTGCCTCCATTAAATTCACCGAAGATACTATTGACCTAAAATAAGCCGTTTTGGCGTCAAAAATAGATTACATGTTTTTGGTCATATTTCTGGCAATGGGAAATGATAAAAATCTTTCGTCCGCATTTAATGTTAAATATCTCTTTTGATAATAGTCCGATTTCAACAATCTGTAGCTTGTTCGAAAGGTATTCGTTAAAGCTGTCTAAAAACATATAAATTGCTATTCTATATTGTCATTTTCGGCAGATAATTCAAAAAAACTGCAAAAAACGCCATTTTTACGCATTCAAACATTCATATCTTGGAAACTAAACATCAGAATCAAAAACAAATTAATAGCGTTCATACTGTTTTTAGTTCTTTCATTTAAAATTAGTTTGGATAAGATCGGTTCAGCCATTGCTGAGAAACACGAATGCGAATTTGTCCGTTACATACACACACACACACAGACACACACACAGACATTGTCCCAAATCGTCGAGCCGAGTCGATTGGTATATAAGACTCGGCCCTCCGGGCCTCGAAAAAAATCTTGAAAGTTTGAGCGAATTCTATACATTTCTTTTATAAGAAATGTAAAACAACACATTTTAAGTTGTTTGACATATTTCTTCGGATTTTCTGATAGACAACACTTCTTTTACATTTGTAGGAACGTTTTGTCACATAATGGAATTATTAGCACGAATTCCAAAAATAAAATTCAATTAAATGTATTGCTTACTTTTCAGCCGCCATTTGCCCCAACTATACACGGTTCAAAAATGTAAACAAAATTATAGAAAATGGCAGTTGTCTTGTTTCACAATGAAATATGAGGTGTAATGATCCCATTAGTGCAATAATAAAGCAGTTAGATACCAAAATTCTGCAGTAAATACGCGTTAAACGATTGATAGTTCTGCGTATGAAATTTCATACTCTAGGATATAATGGGTTAATTGAAATCGTCCAAATTCTATCCTCCCAAGACAATAACAGCCACCGTTGCAAAGCAAGATTGCTCCATTTGGGACATCGAATGGTCCTGATTAAAAATCATAGCAGTGAAGATGTGCAGGCGAGAAGTAAAGAAGAATATACAAAAGTTCTCCAATTGTTTTCCGAATATTTTTTTCCTCTAGCAGTGGCGATTCGCAATCAACTGCACTGCACCGAGAAATAAAACTTTACCCGCTAAACTTGGGGCAATCCCAAAACATATAAAACCAAAATATGTTACTAAGGAAGATTTCATCTCTGCCATGAGAGAAATCGGGGACTTATTCAAAAACTTATCTAGCGAGTTGAAGGACTTGAAAGTGGATTTACGTCCAGTATCTCGTTCCGCATCACCGCTACTAAAAGATAACGCAATTTCAGACATTTTGCACGACACTCCATTGTCAGCATCCGCTTGTCATGGGAAAAATCACTCGAGTAACAGAGTAGATTTTATCGACGGCGTCCGCGCCCTTCTCTCAGTTCCCTGTATAGTAACTACCGCTGTGAGTCAGAGCATATCATTTCCCCCACTTAAACCAAAATGTAGCAGCGAATATGTTATTAATCAGCCCTATAACCTTCCTCCAAAAAGCCCTCCACTAGAAAGCACCCAGTTTTCATCTAATTATGGCCTTCCTAAACCACCCGCGACACGGCACAATTTTCTCATGGGTAGACCCTCTGCGCAATATACCCCATGGGCCGAACCAGATCGGATATTGTTTAACCCGTTGGCAAACTCGGCCGCTTCGTTCGCAAACCCTCCCACTACTCAAATTTCACAATTCGTTCCATACGACTTTCGACCTCTGGAAATTCCACCAATTAATCCTCACCGCTTTGAAACTCAAGCTCGTAAAGTGGTTCCCGTTTCGCAATGGAAAATTCAAAAATATAAAACTGATGATCAGGGACTAGGAATGAATGAGTTTCTGGACAACGTGACTCAGCTAGCAATCTCTGAGCATGTTTCCGTGGCTGACCTGTTTGATTCGGCAATTCATCTTTTCGATGGGCCAGCTTTGAACTGGTATACAGCTATGAGAAGCCAACACCGTCTAGCGAATTGGATGGATCTGGTTGTCCAACTTCGTTCGGCCTTTCGTCACCCTGACTTAGATGTGGTTTTGCGTGTTAAAATATATCAAAATCGCCAACAGCGTAACGAGACATTTCAGCAGTATTATCTACAGATGGAGAAGTTATTTAGAAGCACGTCACAGCCAATGGCTGATATTGACAAGCTCGAAGTTTTGAAAATGAACTTGAGATACGACTACAGAAAGTTACTCGTGGCAAAACAAATCACTACACTGACGGGACTAGTGTCACTAGGAAATGACCTAGACGCAGCCGACTCATCTGCTTTCGCCAGAGTATTCGGTACCCAGGAAAAGGAATCCTGCGTCATTGCCACCCACTATAACCCCAAGGGTAACAATGAACAGTACTCCAGAACATTTCACAAACCAACAAAAACCAAACATGAAACCAAATGAGCAGAGTAAATACACAAAGCAAAAGTTTTAGGATCGACCTCGAAACATAGATCAGAAATAGCCAAACCCGGGGACATCTAAGATTAAATCAAATGAGCCCGCAAAAAGTGGACCTAATAGAACAGATGCATTTGCTAAATTGGTGAGTAATTATAAACCTCCTATCAACGGCGAATGTTTCAATTGCCTATAGGACCATAATGTAGGCGAGTGTCCTTTGCCGAGAAGATTTTATTGTAAGGTGTGCGCTTTTCCAGGAGTCGAGTTCAAATCGTGCCCTATTGTAAAAAAACTCTCAAAGGGAATCCTAAAGTCGTTGGATTCTCAAGATACGCCCCTCCATAATTCTTTTCAAAGTCTGCTCTCAGAACTCCCGAACCATTACTGTCCAAACGCCCACGAAAACGATAATGAATGCTCACCAAGACAAGTTAATAAAATTACGTTGACTTCGCCTGATGGCACCGACGACCGTCCGCACATACAATTAAAGCTTTTTGACATCTCTATTTGTGCACTGCTGGATAGTGGAAGTCATCGTACGATGTTCAACTCTAAGGTATTTAAGACACTGCATGGCGTAAGACTAAGACCCTTGAATGAACCACTCGAACTCGTGACGGCCAGCGGCGACTCATTAACAATTGCTGGGGAAGTATCCGTTCCATATTCGTTCGAAGGACGAACACGAGTCATACCCACGTTGGTTGTTCCTGAACTGACGAATGATTTCATCTGTGGAATAGACTTCTGGCGGACTTTTGGAATCCGTCCTACAGTAGCCACGTGTTCGTTAGCTACGAGTAGATCAGCTTCAACTGAACAGTTGGATGGACAGGTTGTTTTGACAGACACGCAAAAGCAAATGCTAGAGCAGGTTAAAAAGTCTTTTAAAGTGGCGACTCCAGACAAATTGGACACCACTCCCCTTATTGAACATGAAATCAATATAATGTTTCAACACAAGTCTGAAAAACCTGTACGCCAATATCCCTACCCTACTGCCCCAAAAATACAAGAGGGCCTCTTTGCCGAAGTCGATCGTTTGCTAGCGCGAGGGATAATAGAAGAATCCAATTCCGACTGGTTGCTGAACATCGTTCTTATTCGGAAAACATCCGGGGATATACGACTGTGCCTTGACGCCCGCAAACTCAACGAGCGAACGAGCCGTGATGGTTATCCTCTTCCCCACCCCGGACGCATACTGGGTCGCCTACCTCGGGCGCGGTATTTGAGTACAATTGATCTCACTGAAGCTTTCCTTCAAATTCCCTTGTCCCGGGCTTCGCGTAAATACTGTGCGTTCAGTGTTCAAGGGAAAGGAATCCCTTTCGGGCTTTTAAACAGCCCCGCTACCGTTGCGAGGTTGATGAACCGAGTTTTGGGACAGAGTGTCTTGGAGCCAAACGTCTTTGTGTACTTAGACGATATCGTCATAGTCACAGAGACGTTTGAAGAGCACATTCGACTACTCCAAGAAGTAGCGAGACGCTAACGAGAAGCTAATTTATCTATTAAGCTGGAAAAATCCCATTTTTGTCGGCCAGAAATTCCCTTCTTAGGATATATCCTGTCTTCTCAGGGTTTGCAGACAAATCCCGAAAAGATCAGACCTGATGTTGAGTATGAGCGCCCAACTACCGTAACAAAGCTACGACGATTCATGGGTATGGCTAACTATTATCGACGATTTATAGCCGATTTTAGTCGTATCACTGCCCCCTTTTCAGAACATTTAAAAACTAACATAAAAAACCTGAAATGGACTCCGGCAGCAGAAGAGACATTTTAAAATATAAAATAAAAGCTCATAACCGCATCCATCCTAAGAAGCCCCGATTTCGACTTTGAATTTCTCATTCATACGGAAGCTAGCGATCATGCTATTGCGGGTGTCCTAACACAAAACGTCAATAACCGTGAATATGTAATCGAATACTTTTCGAAAAAGTTGACCACACCGGAGCGAAACTACCATGCCACCGAGAAAGAGGGACTGGCCGCTCTACTGTCGATTGAACACTTCCGTGGGTTCGTTGAAGGTAGTCACTTCACGCTGGTAACGGATTCATCGGCACTGACTTTTATAATGCGCACAAAGTGGAAAACGTCATCTAGATTAAGCCGTTGGAGCTTAACTCTCCAACAGTACGACTTATCAATTCAGCATCGTCGTGGCAGGGATAACGTGGTGCCAGACGCCCTCTCCCGAAGTGTGGCCGCGATCTCGGCAAAATCTGACTCAGATTGGTTCAATAATCTGAAACAAAAGGTTTTGGAATGTCCCGAAAATCATCCTGACTTCCGTATTCAGAATGATCAATTGATGAAATTCGTATTTTCCAACGAGATTTCTGACCCTAGATTTGATTGGAAAGTAATACCAAGCCCAGAATCAAGAAAATTAATTATTACTTCGGCTCATGATCACTGTATGCATATTGGCATTGACAAAACTACAGCTAAAATCCGACAACAATATTTCTGGCCCAAAATGACCAGCGATATCCGTACACATGTACAAAAGTGCAACGTCTGCAAGGAAATAAATCCTTCGAGTGTACCCACGGTTCCATTAATGGGAGATATGCGTATTTCCAGCCACCCGTGGCAGAATATAGCACTGGATTATATCGGTCCTTTGCCCAGAACTCGATCTGGAAAACAATATATCCTAGTGATAATGGATTTATTTAGCAAATGGACCCAACTGCATGCCTTTCCGAGCATATCGGTAGTTACCCTGAAAACGGTTTTACGGGACCATTGGTTTTACCGCAACTCTATACCATCGATCCTCTTAACCGATAACGCAAGCACATTCTTATCGAAAGAATTCGGCGCTTTACTGAATCAATTCGGAGTGAAACACTGGCTTACGTCCAGATACCACTCCCAAGCGAATCCAGTAGAACGCGTAAATCGCTCGATCAATACTGCTCTGCGTTCCTATGCTAGGGAAGATCAACGGTCTTGGGACTCCCGATTGTCCGAGATCGAGTTGGTACTCAATTCGACAGTCCACGCGTCTACAGGCTTTAGTCCATTCTATGTAACAAGAGAGGAGGAAGTAATATTAAAGGGAACCGACCATGATCAATTCCAAAACGACGACGAACAGTCTTTAGAGGCACGTATGGCACGGATTAAAGAAAACGCCCCGAAAATTTTCGATCTTGTGACTAAACATCTCGCCAAGGCGCATAAAACATCCACCCGCAATTACAACTTACGTCATCGTAAGGCGGCGAAGCAATTCGAAGTTGGAATCAAAGTATATAAACGCAATACTAAGCAATCCAATGCGAATGAACATTACAATGCAAAATTGGGTGCACAATATTTACCTTGCACCGTACTAGCTCGACATGGATCGTCCTCGTATGAATTGGCAGACTCATCGGGCCGTAACATTGGGGTTTGGCCGGCCAATCTATTGAAACCCGCATAAAGTTCCTAAAAAAACATAAATGTATTTAATTTTAGAAGGGCATCGGCCCATTGCACTTTATCGTTCCCGGTCTCTGCAGCGACGACGTATTGGGAACAAAGAAACGTGGTGACAATGGACTCATGACCACCGCTCATATTAGAACAATAGGAATGTAGTACTTACCGTCTATTCTGATTCCCGCTTTCATCTTAAACACTTTCCGCGGAGTGTTAGGGCTCGGTTCTGCTTTGGGGCCTTCGAGACCAATATCAGGTACTACTTTACCTATAATTGAGTATAAGAGCCATCAAATGTATCTCACGGTAAACGCGTCAATCGTGATCCGCACTGATCGAGTGGTATCCTTATACTAAGGTTGGAAGACGTTCCGACTGATAACGATTGCTTCGCGAAATATGATTGATATCCGAATAATAATTTACTCGGATCCCGAAGAGTAGGGAAATTATAGGGTCGACCCAACTCATCTCAATATTCGAGCAGTTTCACTAGGGATCACAGAATGCAACGGAGTATATTTTTTCAGTGTAGGACTGATCGTACGGGACTTCATCTGTTGATCGGGAACCGAGACATGCCGGTTTGAGGGAAAGCAAAATAAAATAATTTTGATTAGGTATATTAGTTGGACACGCGTCTCTCGTCGGTGCACGTCAGCTTGATCGATTGCAAATGATCTGTCGCGCGCGAAAAGAAGTTAAGAAAAAAGATAATAGATTTAATTTAGGTTCGTTGTTTGTTCGAAACTAGCAGTAAGAGAAGTGTTTTCTTTTTGTATTTTCGTTGAAAGAGGTAGTGGTACTCGTGGTAATGATTCTGAAAGAAGTTTTCTGTTTTTGTAGAGCTTTAAGCGTGTAATATGATACAAAAGCGATGGTGCGTGGATACAACAGCTAGATCGCAAGGTATTAGTAAAGTTTATAAAAAAGGAGTTTCATTTGAGGAAACGTCCTTTTTCCACCAACCGCGAGCGGATTGTAACCGTTTAAGTTACAATTGCAAGTATAATGAGTGTCTGTGTTTGGGGAAAAACCAATAAATGAAACAATAAGAAGTGAGCGGAAAAGCAGAGAATAAGTGATAGACAGGATATTTTAGAACCCTATTGGGCGAGTTTCTTTGGCTGTGGGGTGTAGGAAAATGTAAGAGAATTTGGTTGTCGGAGTTGGTAAAAAGAAGGTGGAAAATGAAAAGGAAGCGGAAAAGATGGAAAGTGGAACAAAGATAGGCTGGTGATGTATTGGCGATGGGTGAGAAGCTCTCTTGGGTTCTGACCGTGGGAGTGAACACATCGAATTCCGCAATTTATTGAAAGTGATAAAGTTTTGGACGGTCTGACCGGTTTAGAAAACCCCGATCACAGTGTTAATAACGCTAGTTAAGAGCAAAGGATCGGCAAGTGCCTGTTTCGCCCTGACTGGTTTATCCAGTACGACTAACCGTAAAGGAGTTATCCGACAGGCTGTCGTCGCGGGTCCGTGCTACCGAGTTCAGTCCTTCATTCCGCCCGATAATTATCAAGGACGACCGCGTGGCCCGTGGGCCAGATTAAGATCTCCATCACCTGAACGTCGAAGCCGAGAACGAAATCCCGAGAAGACAACGCTGAGAATCCATCGTTTCCCCGCTACTTTCCGACCACCTACCGCTACCACGCCGACCGAAGAAGCAGCAGGAAAGGGTTCGAAGAAATTAGAAGAGGATAAAATTTTGTAAGAGTGAGTAAAAATTATATACATTGTATTGTTACACACGTGGCAGGTTTGCTCCCTGAACCCAGATCCGAAATTCCCCCACAACATAAGACGACCCTGGGACCCGAGGACCAAAAGAGGCCTTGCGTGCCCACCCCGGAACGCGTATACCAGGCGTTGGGGCTTTGAACCAGTTCCCTTCCGAAGCTGGTTAACATCATCCTCGGGGGCTGAGAGCAGCCGCATCCCAAAACGGTAACACATAGATGGTCTTCGACTTCAAAGACTTTCGAACTGAGCTTTCGGCAGACATTCAAAATCTGACAAAGGGTCGTAGATGCCAAGGTGTTGGGCACGGCACAAAAGATTGTCATTTGGATTCCAAATGTATAATCTGTGGTGATAAATCGCACCCTAGGGTCACTTGTCTGAAACCATAGCAAATTTCAAATGCGTCAATTGTACCGAAAACCATAAACCGAATTTCTGGGCATGTTCTATTCAAGAAAAAATAATACTTTCTCGCTCAAAGCAACAAAAACAACAAATAAAAAATTACCTATTTCTTCAGGCACACTTCAAGTTTAAACGTGTTAATCCGCTTCAAAATAGAATAACAACTTCTTTGCCTTTACAAAGATCTCCGTCAAGGTTATTCCTATTCTGAAGCCGGATAAAAATCCAGCAGAAGCATGTAGCCATCGATCAATTAGTTTAGTCCCTTCTATTAGTAAATTATTTATTTGGAAAAATTAACCCAACTAAAATGATTTCACATAACAACGAGATCTTATCTTTCCTTCCGAGCAGTTTGGATTTCGTGTTGGACATTCAACTACTCATCAACTTGCAATAGTAACTAACATGATAAAGGCAAACATCTCAGAGGGCTATTCCACTGGAGTTGCTCTTCTAGACATCGAAAAAGCTTTCGACAGTGTTTGGCACAAAGGATTAATCCTTAAAATGTGGGATTTCATTTTTCCAATTTACATAATAGAGATAATTCAAAATTATCTTACTAACCGTACCTTACAAGTATCTTATCAGAATTTTAAATCTAATAATCTATCCGTTAAGGCCCCCGTCGGGCAATCCGCCATTTTTCGTGTTTTTTTGCGGTTTTTTATTTTATTTTCAAATAAAATGACAAAATATGGAAAAAAGAAAAAAATCACGACCTAGATAATTGTTTTTACTATGAATTGGCCGAAATGGAAAATTCAAAATTTTCCAACTCGGAAAACTGTGTGCTTTTTCCGGTTGAAAAAGCACACAGTTTTTGCAATCATGTGTTTAAAATTCTGATTTTTCCAATACAACATAGCTAAACAATTTTTCTAGGACGTGATTTTCTCCGATTTTCCATATTTTCCGCTTTTCATTGAAAAATTTCCATTTTACTAGAAGCAGTTTTTCCACCCGCACAGACACAACTAAAGTAAAATTTGTATGTGTAGGTGCGCAAAAGTGGAGCAATATTTTTAACCTGCTGTTTCTTCGATATTTCCTACAAAACTACCCAAGTGTTGCATATGTACGGATTCGTTAGAAACCAAGGAATCTGATGCTACAAAGAAAAAATCGTTTTGGAAAACTTCATAACAGCGTTTTTCAATTTTCCTCGCGATACGCAGTGTACCATCGCACGCGAAACAGCGTGGAAAGATACGAAAAGAAAAACAAGTGTACTAAAAGTTATCCTTGGGTTGATGCAGATGGCGTGCTACGAAAGCTCGAAATATCGACAGCTTTTAGCACAACTGTTTTTGAGTAATTCTGAATGTAGAAATAGTTGAAAATGATTTCAAATAAATTTCTTCATTGAAACTTGATGATTTTCGATTCTCTTAGGAGATCTATGATATTTTATTATTTTACGAGACTGAAACAAACCGCGATGGTATTTTATCTTTATACGCCAAATAATGGAAAAACATTTTCTATGTCGAATTTGCATGTTGATATTTGATGATAATGATAGTTTGAAACCAACGGTTTTGTGTTGAATTGATAACATATATTTAAAAACATCTTTGGCTTTATTCCAAACAATAATGGAGGCTTGCCAAATTGAAAATTTTTTGGAAGCTCCATCAATTATCACATGTCACAATTTTTTGTAAGATTGGTTTTATTTCTCAGAAACCGATTTCCACACAGCACAAGATTTCCACAACGAACGAATTTTTGGGATCCCTATAATTAATTTTCATACTGGATTTGACTGCTTTGAAACATTTTTGAACACAGATGTTGTTTCGTGTTTACAGAAATGCAAGAAATCTTAGCAAAGTTTCCTCAGATTCTCATGGAATAATTATCATACTGATACTTGGACTTAAAAAAAAATTAAATGACGCATTTTGCGAGATTGTAAACCAAAATAATATATTTGTTTTGATAATATTTCTTTTTCTTTTGTTTTATTGAGATTCGAGACTAGGTATCACGAAAATCACGCTGAAAGCAACAACTTCTTTTTGTTTCCTTAGCGTTATTACGCCATGAAAATTTGAGTTTTCAGGGAGTATATTTTATAACGGCCGTATCGTATTTCATTTATGAATCAATCAATAGACCCGATCAGGACGATTGAAAATGAATCACTTGATAATATTTTATCGCTTTATTGAATATTAAAGTTCATTGAAATAAGGAAATAATAATTAGATCAATTTCATTTTTTCCGTTGAATTTTTGAAAAACTTTTATTTGGCTCTCTCTAATCAATTTACTTAGTACAATTCCATTGACTTATAACGATTTATAGAAAAGATACGATTAATCGTGTATTGTAAATGATATGCGTAGTTTGAACTACCATAAAACCATTCTCGCTGATTACGTCTAAAGGATTGACTGAATGGATTTGTTTGAATATTCCAACGTTGGAATACACAAATCTGTCACGTAGTTTTAAAAATACCCACATGGCTCCCTGCAGATCACCTGACAAAGGATCTGAAATTCAAATCGATCACTTTCAAATCAACAGAAAATGTTTTAGTAGTTATATTGGTCATGAAAATTGTACTACCAGGACTACGTCCAGCAACTGGCGGTAGCACTGCTGACAGTAAAATATGTACTTACTTGGATAATTTTGAGCTCTTCGGGGAATAATATTTTTTTTGAATTGCGCGATTAATTTATCATTGTTTTGTTTTCCAACTTCCAATATGGATTTTTTTATAATTCCACAAATGATAAAAAAGTTCTCCAGGGTTGTCTACATACTGAATTTTGATACAGTCGGGTCTCCTACTACGCTGATTCCTACTACGTGGATTCGTATTGTGCGGTACCCACCTAATAGCAATCACTTAGCTTATGGGATTTCGACTAATTGGGGCTCGAATATTTCATCTGAGTTAACATTTAGCACCATACTTTATTTGGTAAAGTTGTTTTGTGTTTGCTTAGACCTACAATTTAGAGCAATTGGATATCCAATTAATTGATAACTGCAGAATCAGGGGTGCTATACAATAGAGTAAATAAATCTAACCTCTCGTAAACGCAACTATCATTGAATAAGTTTAACGTGAGCGTACCAGCTTTCAGCACAATGTGGAATTTAGAATGTCACAAACGTCTAATAACTTAGAGGAGATGGTGTTCTCGAAAAAATTTAGAGAAGGTTAAGAGCTACGCGATTATGGACAAAACTAATTGAAATAGATAGACCAGGCAGCACTAGTGAGCATGTATTATTTTTCAATTTCTGAATCTCTAGAACATTATTTAGAAGTGTGATGTCTTCGGCAATATTCATCAGCGAGTCGAGTGCTACCCGACGGCGAATAGATAATTACAGAATTCGCCCATCAGGCGGCGCTAGGGAGACTAAAACTTCCAATTCATGTTAGGTAAAGTTTATTAATTTAGGAAAATGACGTTTACTGTAATGTAATCTAAGTCACACTTGAAGTTTTATAGCACGCTACAAGTGCAATCTAGGTTGTATGAGTGCAGCCCGGGGACAACTTGACAGCTCCCATATATTGAACTCATAAGCAAATTTTTTGGTGATTTGGTAATGTCATGGCGGCTCGAATGGAGCAAAATTTGAAAAAGGCGCATCCCATTTACTATTTTCCATATCTAAAAAATAATCAATTTAAGCATTTCTTTCATCAAATTTATTTCGCTGTTCACATTAGAAACTGCCCTCATTCCCCCATACTTAAACAGAAACATAGATTCCATTTGGAATTTAAAAAATCCGAAAGAAAATAAATCGATTTTCGGAAATACACTTATATTGGAATTTCCGAAAATCTTCCGAAACTAATCAACATCTCCTAAGGCATGAAATCCTCCGGTAGAGCCGAGGAAAATGCCAGAATAATTCTGAAGGGATCCATACCAAAACCATCGCAACATCTTCCGGACAGAATTATTGCAAAAGTCGAACAAAACTCTGGCCGAAGTCGAACAAAATTGTACATTCCTGGCAGCATTCTTGCTGAAACCGAGCACTACTGGTTTGATGCCAGAATTCTGATAAAAGCACACAAATTTTATTCAAAACCAATTTTGCTAAATGTGTAGAAAATCCTACATATACCTATTGTTTATTCTCCCAATCAAAATTCTAGAATTCTTGACGTTCTTAATGAACTTGAAACAAGATGTCGCAAGTTCACGAATTGTTAAGCTTGGTGATTTACTTTCATTGGCCAAAAAGTTTTTCATTTATATTTCATTTATAACACCAATGACATAAAAAGGAAAGGATGTGCTATGTGTGGTGGTTGGCTATTCAATTATTGGTAGAGTTTGAAGTACTAATGTACGTCTTTCATGTGATGATCATAAATTCAGCTGTATCGTCTCTCATATATTGTCCTTTATTTTTTCTTTTCGAGTCCTATACTGCCATTCTACACCCGCCTTCAGTTGGGTCAGCAAAGATGGTGATAGTGAACGTCTTAACACTCACACATTCTCAAACGCTATCTCAAGCGGGAACCTACAAAAATGCCCTCGCGCACGCGATTGCGAATCGATCACGTTCGGAAGTCTACTCTTGATCCTAGAAGCCTAGGTCCATGCCATCAGCTGGACCAATTAAGAAAATACCCCCATACCTATTAGACAACACGTCTTATGGCGACATGACCGGGAACCCTATCGATATAAACGATTCCACTCTCTGCCAGAATTCTAACCGCGCACCGAAAATTTAATATCAGACTCACGGTTCGCGTGATCATTCAAGAACACACGTTACAAAATCACGTCAGCGCACAAACGTTAGAGCCCCTCGCGATTTTCCAAGCAACCTACGCCCACGAATTCGCAAACATGATTACACCCCGGTGATAAGGTGAAAATCTCAGCACTCATAAACCTAGCAACACGATCTCAACCCAAGTAGCAAATCGCAACTAGTTTTAATCGTCTAAGTCCGAACTATGTTGCAACGAGAAAACATTAAAGTTATTTTTGTTGCACTGGTTGAACATAGATAACATCAAGGTTATTTAATAACATCTTTTGTCACCAAATAGTCATTTATGTTGCCAACTATAACATGTTCATTAATGTTCTGAACTGATTTTTGATGCTGCAGAATTTGTTGAAATTTAGTTACGATTTTGATTTTGTGATATATATTTTGACAATTGCACATTTGATGTACTGAAAGTGTATCAGTGGTGCTTAGACTAACATAACTTGCATTCTTTTTCTCTAAAATATTGGCCAGAATTAAGAAACTGCGTACTCTTGTTCCCCTTATAGAAACATTACCTATAATGAGCATTTTAGTAGAAAGATTGTAGTATATTTTAATGATTTAGTTACAAAAACCGATTAAATTAAAATAACGTAAGTGTTACAGCAGTACCAAACCTAACGTAACTAACATGACGAAACTGTATTTATGCACTGTTGATGTGTCAGTTGTTTGTTCGGGATTCGAGTGTGCATCTTCGTCGCGAGCGGTTGACTCTCGTAGAGCTCCCTTCGCGTCGGGTAATTTTAATCTTTTACGGCACAGTTTATTGCCTTCCGGTTATCGAAAGTGTTAATAACGGTACAATTGAACGATAATATAAAGTGAAGTGGCTTATAAAAGCATTTTTCGACTGACGCGATAGGTGACAGTGTGAAAATCTAATTTCGGCAAATGAAAAAAAATCTTTTCCTCGCATTACGGGCCGTCGATTCCCGATGCAAGGACAGTAAAAGTGCACAGAAAACGTCTAGAAACACAGTGTTCATTCTAAAAATATTATTATTATTATTATTTATTTATTAAGGTTTTAACCACAAGGGTCATTCGCCTTTTTTTAGAAATAATGAACATTTCAGGTAATTACATTTCAAAAGCATAAAAATGCGAAAATTATTGCGATCGTCTGTCCTGGGCGCACTGCTTGCTGTTTCTCGTTATCTTTCTCGGGGGCGAAGCGTTATTGCCATTATTCCCTTTACCGTTTGCTGCTTGTTGGTTAATCTGTGTGTCCTCTCCATCGCTCTCGTGTACGTCCATATCACTATCGCTAGAGTTGGTTGATTGCTCACTGTTGGCTGATATTTGATGCTTCTTGTGTTTACTAGTGACCTTGGTGTATCCGTCTTCTTTTTTGGTCATTCCTGCGGCCGGTGTAAAAAAAATCTTTTCCTCGCATTACGGGCCGTCGATTCCCGATGCAAAGACAGTAAAGTACGATTCAGACGATGCATCAGCTTCCGTCGGCGTCAACGGAACGTCACCGTTCCGTCAGGATAAGTTACATGCAGTTAAATGGAGGCATTCACACACAACATCAACGGCACGGAACGTTTTGACGTACGGCATGTATGAACGGGCACAAGAGAAAAGTATTAAACTTATCCTGACGGAACGGTGACGTTCCGTTGACGTTGACGGAGGCTGATGTGTCGTCTGAATCGTACTTAAAAGTGCACAGAAAATGTCTAGCAACACAGTGTACATTCTAAAAATAGTGAAAAATGGTTTTTCGGAAAATAAAGTTCGATCCGAAAAGTGAAAAAATACGGCGATAAGAAAATTTGGCATAATCAAATAATTGGTGTTTCACCAGCGACTTGCGACTACCAGGTGTCGCCCCAAAAATCTTCACCCGAAAAATAGGTGGCAAACCAGCCGATCGGTGCTCAGCTAATTTCGTCCGCGTCCCTTGTCACCTATTTTTTATTGGGTGTTTCATCGGCGGTGCTATCTTTGAAAATGAACCGCCTTGGATATTCAACTGTTTTTTTGCTTTCTTATTTTATTGCAAATGAGTAGAGGTTTTGATTCTTTTATATTCGGGATTGCAGATATTTTGTCGCATGTAAATTTTGGGCGTTCGTTGATGTGATGGCACTGTAAGGGAACACGTATCCGCCGGTCGGCCAACTTTTCTTTGGACTGAGCAAACTAATTTCTATGTTTGTTTGGGGTTTGTTTTACCAACGGGGGAACTGATCCACAGAGCATTCAATGTGCTTAGGGAAAACACATGGCCTTATTTAAGTGGAATGATGACTTCAATCATGTATAATGTTTGAGAATTGGCAATTCGCGAGAGGGATCGGGGACCGGTTGGCAATTACCTTCAGTTATGTCCGCACGAAGAATAAGTGTTTTTCTGTCATGTTCATTGGTTAGCGTTCAATTCTATCTCTGGGTCTATTGATGATATTTGGTCCTTGGACAGGCGACGACTGGGTGCTGTTGGCCTTCTGCCGGTGGTGGCAGAGTGAGGGGGTGCGAGCGGATCTGGCCGGGAAGACAATACCGTAAAGACGAATTGTTGTTGGGGAGTTGGCTCCAATGGGACTTTGATTTGACTGGTGTCGATGATCGCGGGTCGATGCGTACTGAAGGTTCGCCGCATCTGTTTTGGTGAATCTAATTTCAAGTTCCGTTATTGGTAACAGGCCCGTGCATCGGGTTAACTATCCTCTGTATTTCCCTTCATGGTTCGATATAATCGTTCGTATACGTGTATTTCACAAACAATCCAATAAGGAAAATAGGAAATACTTTCGTTGATTTATAACATCTCGAGCTATCATAACTCTGTCTGTATAACGTGTTATCACTCGGTAGTTTGCAACCCAAAAATATATCGTAGGGAAGGAATATCAAAATTAGTCTAAATAATGTCGCAATAAATAGTGATCCGGCCCATTACGCAGATAAGATTAGCTTTTCTAGGCAATACTCCCACGGTCGGCTGTGTGGGGTTGGAATTGCTTTTGTTTGGTAAACGTGGGATACTCTCGGTGGCCGGCTGCCCAGAGTTTGGAAAGAACCAAAAACTAAACAAGATCTTCTTTTTTGAGCGATCGTGTTCTCGAAGACTAAATAAACTAGTACCTAGTGCTTTGCAGATCGGATCGCTTGCTTGGAGCGAATCCTAGACCCTATATCCTTCCAAACCACTAACTCCGCGACATCTATGGAACAGTCTGATGAACCTTCTATATGCGGAATGTTATATATTATTTATATTATTTATATATTATTTTTATATTTATATAGAAACCACGAACAAATTCGTCGCGTGATTGAATATTATTAAAAATATAAGCAGTGCTCCTCATAGCCGGCTATCCGGAGTTCAAGGTGCTCATTTTTCTAATCGTATTAATACAACAAATAAATTTCCCAAATTCTCTGCAGCCGGGTGCCCAGAGCAATTATTACATTTTAACGCTATTGACAGATTTACTAACAACTCTCCCCTTCCCGTGATACATGTGGAGATGCAGAGGATTCCTCGGTCTCTAGTAGCAACATGTATCGGACTAACATTCCTTCCTTTCCCAGAAGATCTGCATTCGGACGTAGCCGGCGTCGGTATTGATCAGCATGCAGGGATCAGAATAGATTGTACAATGTGGCTCATCATGTTATTCCCAAGCATGTTGTTCCAATGAACATTTTGCAACCTAATTTGGTTCTGGTCAATAACGGAGTAGCAACTACGGGCGATCTCTTATGCTTATGCTTATATTTCATTTATAACACCAATGATTTACCGATTACAAACTTCACACAACAAGAAAACCAAAACATTTTTAGGAAGGAAGAGAGCCGGTTGCTAAAAACAACACCTTCCAGCTAAATCTATAATAAGATTTATGTAACTTTGCGGACGGTTTCCAATCAGGGATAAATTTATTCTCTAATAATATTTTTCTTTATCCACATTTTGGAATACGCTTTTTCTAAATGTTGTTCTAGCCGCATTGACGGCGTTCATAACACACGTAACGAAACACGCTTTTCTCTTGAAACTTTTTCGTGTCGTTGTTCGTGGTAGTCGTACAGAAAAGGCATACTAGCGCCACCATCAAATCGGTGGTACATATATGAAACAAGCACTATCTGTCAAGTTGTCCCCGGGCTGTATGAGTGGCTATAAAACCACCATAAAGCCTAAATTGTTACTGGGGC
>NC_080671.1:275897904-275983908 GCF_030247195.1 Topomyia yanbarensis
GCCATGTCGACTATACGTGCAAGAGAGCGTCGACTGCTGTTGCGGCACTATCGAGAATGATGTCCAACAGCTCAAAGGTGTGCGCCAGTAGACGTAGGTTACTGGCAGGCGTTGCCGTATCTATCCTCAGGTACGGCGGCCCGTCATGGTCAAGAGCACTGAGGGTAACCAGTTACCTACAGAAACTGGAGAGCACCTACCGCGTGATGTGCCTCAGAGTGATATCTGCCTACCGCACGGTATCACACGATGCATCCTGCGTGATAGCGAGCATGATGCCAGTCGGGCTGGTCATTCGGGAAGATGAGGAGTGCTTTGAGCTACGTGGAAATAGGGGAGCCCGCGAGCGCACCAGGGCGACCTCGGTCGCCAGATGGCAGCGTGAGTGGGACAACTCCTCGAAAGGTAGGTGGACTCACCGGCTGATACCTAGCATATCGAGCTGGGTACTAAGACCCCATGGGGAAGTTCACTTCCACCTGACACAATTCCTGTCAGGCCATGGCTGTTTCCGTCAGTACCTCCACAGGTTCGGGTACGCGGAGGTCCCAGTCTGCCCGGACTGCCCAGGTGTAGATGAAACTGCCGAACACATACTGTTCGTATGTCATCGGTTCGACATCGAAAGAAGAGCAATGCTTGACGTCTGTGGCTGGGACACAACCCCTGATACCCTTATTCAGAGGATGTGTCAATCGGTGGAGAAGTGGAACGCAGTCTCGGCTGCTACCATTCAGATTGCCAGTAGGCTACAGGTAATCTGGCGAACCGAGCAACAGACGACGGGCACGGCTAACTAGTGATTGGTTAGCTGGAGCGAAAAGGCCAAGCGCAAAATAAGAGAGTGAATGGTCTGTTCATGCCGAGGCAGGTTGGCGCAGCGAATGGCAACCGCGTAAGGGGTAAACCCAGCCACCCCGAAGCAAGACAGAAGAGTGAGTGTATAGGCGTATAAGTGGACTGCCTCATGCCAAGACGGGAGGGTCGTAGCGTAGTATGTTGGAACTAAGCTATCGATGCCTCATGGCGTGGCAGAGGAGTGAAAGGGTGAGCATCCAAGTCAGTCTCACATTGCATGTTAAGGGTGAGCATAAAAGTCAGCCTCACAGGTTGGTAGAGGCTAGCACAAAAGTCAGCCTAGCAAGGAATGAAAAAGGTGAGCACAAAAGTCAGCCTCGCATGGTATGTCAGAAGTGGGGCCTAAGAAAAATGTCCCCCATGGGATGCCAGAGGGAGTGACAAAGGTACAATAGAGTGGCACGATTGAGAGTGAATCAGGTGATAGGGTGAGCACCCAAGTCAGCCTCACATGGATGGGTAGGGCGAGCACAAAAGTAAGCCTAGCAAGGAATGAGTAAGGTGAGCACACAAGTCAGCCTCGCATGGAACGTAAAAGGTGAGCACAAAAGTCAGCCTCATGTGGGAGTGTTTGAGAGTGAATCAAAGTGCGATTGAGAGAGCACCCAAGTAAGCCTCATACAGGACGTATGAACGCGTGAGTGAGAGTGAATGAGTACATTTAGTACAGCCATCCCCCCAGAAGTAATACCGAGAGGTAGTTCCTGGGAGGAATGATGGCGGAGCCCAATGGAGTTTAGTCGGTATTAATGGCAGCCTCACCATTCGAGCCCGACACGCCCCCAGTGCACCCCGTGTGGTAGATTGGACCCTACCAATAGCACGTGTACTGGGCTAGGACGTAAAGGTCTTCTCCATTGTAAAAAACACACACACACATACATACATACACACAGACATTTGCCGATCTCGACGAACTGAATCGAATGGTGTATGACACTCGGCCCTCCGGGCCTCGGTTAAAAAGTCGATTTTTACAGTGATTGCATAGCCTTTCTTTATATGAGAAAGGCAAAAAAGGTGCGAAATCAGCAAAGTTCCAAAAATTCGATTTTTATAAAAAAATTTTTTTTCGAGATAACATAAAATCTCGACGTTTCATGCATTTTAAAGATGTTTGGCCCCCCTTTGAAAAAAAATTTGAGTTCCGGCTTATATGGGAATTTCATATGTAACCGGACGATTTAGTCTATATTTCCGGACCCATATAAGCGATCCGTACGAAATTTTATAGACATCTATGGGGATATTATAGCTATCATTTGGTTTGTGTAAGTTTGTGAAAATCGGCCCAACCATTTCCGGGAAACTGATGTGAGTTCGTAAATTTTGAAAGATGGCCGCTTTTCCCGGGCACTTCCGGAACCGTCTATGGTGGTCAATGTAGTCAACGAAAGTTTGGTTGGCCGTCGGTGACCTAGAACAGCAAATTTAAGTTGTTTGAGAGACATTTTAGCGAAATTTTTACCTTTTTTGCTTTCATCGGAGTATCGGTTTGAATCACAATTTGCTATGTGATCGCACGCCACAACCTGTAACTCCGGAACCGGAAGTCGGATCGGGATGAAATTAAAGAGCCATTTACGGGGACGCAATACCTTTCATTTGAGGCCAAGTTTAGTCGAATCGGTCCAGCCATCTCCGAGAAACCGATGTGACTGTTATTCTGAATTTAGATACTTACGCCGGGGCTTCCGGAACCGATGATGGTGGCCAATGTGGCCAAATAGACTTTGAATGGATGTTAGTGACCTAATAATACAAATCGAAGCAGTTGTGGTCATATTTTGGAAAACATTTCACCTTTATACATTCATTGCAGAATTTATTAAAATCGACATTTTCTGCGTGTTCGTACTCATCACCCTGTAATTCCGGAACCGGAAGTCGGATCCATTAGAAATTCAATAGCAGCCTATGGGAACGTTGCACCTTTCATTTGAGACTAAGTTTGTCACAATCGGTTCAGCCATCTCTGAGAAAAATGAGTGACATTTTTGGTCACAAACACACACAGACGCACATACACACACACAGACATTTGCCGAACTCGACGAACTGAATCGAATGGTATATGTCAATCGGCCCTCCGGGCCTCCGTTAAAAAGTCGGTTTTCAGAGCAATTGCAAAACCTTTCTATTGAAAAAGGCAAAAAGGTGCGAAATCGGCCAAGTCCCAAAAAGTCGATTGTCATAAAAAAAAAATTTTCTAGATAACATAAAATCTCGACGTTTCATGCATTTTAAAGATGTTTGGCATCAAAAAAACGAATTCGATTTCTGAAATTTCATGGGGTCGCCCCTTCGAAAAAAAATTTTGCGGCTTATATGGGAATTTCATATGTGACCGGACGATTTAGTCTATATTTCCGGACCCATATAAGCGATCCGTACGAAATTTTATAGACATCTTTGAGGATATTATAGCTATCATTTGGGACTAAAATCGGCCCAAACATTTCCGGGAAACTGATGTGAGTTCGTAAATTTTGAAAGAAGGCCGCTTTTCCCGGGCACTACCGGAACCGTCTATGGTGGTCAATGTAGTCAACGAAAGTTTGTTTGGCCGTCGGTGACCTAGAACAGCAAATTTATGTTGTTTGAGAGACATTTTAGCGAAATTTTTACCTTTTTTGCTTTCATCGGAGTATCGGTTTGAATCACAATTTGCTATGTGATCGCACGCCACAACCTGTAACTCCGGAACCGGAAGTCGGATCGGGATGAAATTAAATAGCCATGTACGGGGAAGCAATACCTTTCATTTGAGACCAAGTCGAATCGGTCTAGCCATCTCCGAGAAACCGATGTGACTGTTATTCTGAATTTGGATACTTCCGCCGGGGCTTCCGGAACCAATGATGGTGGCCAATGTGGCCAAATAGACTTTGAATGGATGTTAGTGACCTAATAATACAAATCGAAGCAGTTGTGGTCATATTTTGGAAAATTTTTCACCTTTATACATTCATTGCAGAATTTATTAAAATCGACATTTTCTGCGTATTCGTACTCATCACCCTGTAATTCCGGAACTGGAAGTCGGATCCATAAGAAATTCAATAGCAGCCTATGGGAACGTTGCACCTTTCATTTGAGACTAAGTTTGTCAAAATCGGTTCGGCCATCTCCGAGAAAAATGAGTGACATTTTTGGTCACATACACACAGACGCACATACACACACATACATACATACACACATACATACACACACAGACATTTGTCGAACTCGACGAACTGAATCGAATGGTATATGTCACTCGGCCCTCCGGGCCTCCGTTGAAAAGTCGGTTTTCAGAGCAATTGCAATACCTTTCTATTGAGAAAGGCAAAAATGTACCGCGATGGGGATCCATCCAGCAGCTTTGGGTGAAAGCTGCCGACGCCGTGTTCAATCAACACACAGTGACTATATGCACAACTTGTTGAGGCAGACACAAGAGTCGATGAAATAAAACACCCCGGCATGGCAATTAGTGAGGGCAAAAACTAACTCATTAAATGAGTTTCATCGTCGCACAATGCTTAGGGTGGAAGTTTTTTGTGACTTAACTTTTTGTCGGCTCCGACAGCATAACTCATTAAATTGACTTTACGCTTGTCCGGACATGCCGCAGACTCAGGTGATTCGCATTTAATGCCAAAAGATCCTGACTCCTGCGCTGCAGAAGACAAAAAGCTAAGTAACCGGGAAACTCTAAGCTTGTTCATTGGCCCTACTCCACGCTTTTCTAAACTTTATTACTTCAAATCCTTGCTCTCCCTTGAGTACTATGGCTCTTAATATTTGAAAAATACTTCACCTTCCAGTCCCTTGCTAATTATATATCGTTACAATATAAAAAAGGAAAAAGATTGACTCACTATAAGTCGTTAATAAAAAAGGAAAAAATGTACCGCTATGGGGATCCATCCAGCAACTTTGGGTGAAAGCTGCCGACGCCGTGTTCAATCAACACACAGTGACTATATGCACAACTTGTTGAGGCAGACACAAGAGTCGATGAAATAAAACACCCCGGCATGGCAATTAGTGAGGGCAAAAACTAACTCATTCAGTGAGTTTCATCGTTGCACAATGCTTAGGGTAGAAGTTTTCCGTGACTTAACTTTTTGTCGGCTCCGACAGCATAAGTCATTAAATTGACTTTACGCTTGTCCGGACATGCCGCAGACTCAGGTCATTCGCATTTAAGGCGAAAGGTTACAGGATCGGCTGCGGCGCTTTCTCGAATTTTTAAAATTTTTACGTAAAAGATATCAACAATCCCTCTCGTGTAAAGTTGCGCAAGGAATTAAGTTATTTTTATGGTATAACTAAAATTTTAAAATTTTGATGATTACTCGCGGCTAGCATTTTCTAGTTCGAACCAAAATATCTGATATTTTATTCAAAAGCACCCCAGATTATTGCATAGGATTGTAGCTTGCTTTGTGTAGAATTTTTCGTTCGCTTACATTACATAGCTACGATGCTTCGTTTTTGAGTTATTCATATTTTAGTAAAGTTGATGAAATACCAATATTTGCAGCCGCATTTTTACCAAATGCCGTATGTCCATTCTAACTTTAGTGAAAATGAATACAAAGCGCATGCGCATGCATGATGTCGGTTTGGTGCCAGACCGGACTAAGCGATATTACATTGATACAGAGAAAAACGTGTACAAAGATTGAATCTTTGCATTCTTTGCGGTATTATTCGCAATGTATTCATTTCATAATTCATGCTAATAATAATATTTTTCAAATCTGGCGCAAATGAAAGGTAACTGAAGAAGAAATTCTTGATTCAATCCTATCATCATCTCATCTTTTGAGATTTTGCTACTTAGTCCGGTCTGACTTTACACCGATCATACAGAACAATGGTGAACGAGGTAAGAAATCACAAATGTCGGTTAGCCGCACGCTAGCGCATGGTTGTTTATGCAGAGCCACATGTTTCCCCATTGATGATTTCTATAGTCTGACCGTTGATTTGAAAATTTCAATTAGAAATTTCTTGCGCTAACTTTTATATATAAAGTTACAGTTATGATATGTCAATAACATAACCAGTCATAAATTGCACATAGCCATACAGGAAAGTATGTGAATAAATACTGATAGAATTATTAGATAGAAATTCTTTCTTATATGTTATTATAGTCACTAAACTGCCTGGGTATTCAACAATAATAATTCAATAATATTCGCTATAGTTTCTATTGCTGGCTTGAACGTTTGGAATAGGAATTCGTTCAGTTTACTATTCGTATAGAATAATGAGGGGGTAGTACATTTGTCCTGTCTATAACAAAGGTGATAAGCTGGATTGCTGCAAGTACCGGTCAATCACATTGCTAAATGCAGCCTACATTGTGTTCACCGCCGCCTATCACTGAGAGAAAAGGAGTTCGTATGGAAATACAAAGAAGGTTTTACTAGGACAGGAATCTCTACAAATGAAATATTCTCGATTCGACTAGTCTCTTTAAAATGTTGCGAATACAACGTGTCACCTTTTTATAGATTTCAAAGCCGCATATGATACAATCGATCGACATCACCTATGGGATATAATTCACGAATATGGGTTCCCGGTTAAACCAACATATTTGATCAAATCAACAATGGATCGAGTGATGTGATGGGGTCTCTTATCTACTGTTCAATATCGTTTTGAAATAAAGGCGGTAATAAATGGTAATAAATGCGTCAAAAACAAAATACATGAGAGCAAGATGTTCGAAGGAAGAAACATTACACCTTGTGCTCATATGCTCGGTTCGAAACCAAGAGGTGTGGAATAGGGTCATGTCAGTCATCATTTTAACAATCTAACACCCAGACATCGAAAATAGAGGAACGTTATTTCCATCTCGTTACATCTTAGCAGTCGCTCAAAAAATTTGGAAAATATTACAAGCTACTAATTTTTTAGGCTATCTAGACTACTGTACTACTACTACTGTATTTATATTCGACCAAAGTTGAATTTTCTACTACTAAAAGAGTCGTTGCAAGTACTACAAACACTGAAATTTACAATTATGTGGAATAATTTAAATCCATCGTGAATAACCATGAACGATATAACCTTAAATTATTTGTAGGTGGGCAAAAAAAATCTAGAAGACCGTTGATAGTTTCTCATGGAAGGAACAAAAATATCTTCAAAATACAAGACAGAAAACTTATCTTTACCGGATTTATTATGAAATTGGTATGTTGAGTGAGACATTTCTAGACTACTGCTGATAGTTTTAACTTAATAGGCTAATATATCTTCATTTATAGTTCAGAAAAAAATTTAATTTTCAATTCAGATTTGTGATTTGGCCGAGTCTCATATACCAATCAACTCAGCTTAACGAATTAGGACAATGTCTGAATGTGTGTGTGTGCGTTTTTTGTTTTTTTTTTTAGGACAGCAAAAAACTTCCAAAAAAGCCCTGAGGCTGCAGGAAAAAATATATTAAACTCTAACGTCTCAGGGAGCTGGTTTGTGTTGCCTCCCGACTCGCCAAAAACCACTGCTGCCACCTTTGCCCAAAACCTGAGTCCTCCCCAGCATTACCTTACGGCATTACTTCGGGAGGGGGTTTATATGTGCATAACACCCACTCTAATTCCACTACTTAACAGTTAGTTCCTTCAGGAGGGTTACAGCACCACTCCTCGACGGTGGTGTGTTCTTCACCATCCACACAGGCTGGCAATTTCTGCATAACAGTCGGAAAGCTAGCTGTGGGTCGCGACTTAGTGCTCTTCCCCTACGACGACAATCTGGGCGGCAAACTTCAGAATGTCTAATTTACCTAGCCCTTCGGCTCCCTTGTGCCATTTTGCACCGAAACTTTCTTCTCGTACCATTCAGCACCACTTCCTCGTTCAGCTCCCGACTTGTTCGCAAGCTACTCGGTCCAGTCCCCAACGTTGGATCTGGCTTACTCCGAAGGAGAATTCCTAGATGAGAGAGGTTCTTCCAATACCGAGCGGTAGATTTCTCCCGATACCGATGTTCGTTTCCGTGAGCCAATTAGCTTCCTGCTTTGTTCCGATCTACTCGACCTAGCCTACTCTACGGGCCAGTCAGTAGGTGCTAAAGTCCATTCAGTGGAGTGGAGCGTAGCTTCCGGTTCAATAGCGCCTCTATGACCCACTGATAGCTATTCGACGCGGTCTACTCGGTCTGATCCCCGGCTGTGCATCTACCCTACACACGAACTATCCGGTAGGGTGATGAGGTCGATCCGGCGATTCCGATTAAGCATGATGTCCGGTTCACTGGCGCCCAGATGACTCGAACCCGGTTCTTCATCGCATACTACTCAACTAGTCCCCAGCGGTGGACCTAATCTACACCGACGGAGAGTTCCCCGGCGGCGGAATATCTCTCGAATCCCAATTTGTGGTTTCACGGCGACTTTCTAGTCAAGGGCGCTACTTTGTTTGTCCATTCGTCACTTCCTCTGCATCTCGGAGAGTATACTCGTAGCCACTCTGTTGACAGCGTCCCAGGTATGCTCTTTGTGGCTCATCTCTTCGACGATACTGTCAACTATCACACCCTACGAAAACTTCTTCGACCTAGACCACGCGTTCCGGTGTCTCTGCACGTTCACGCACTCCGGACAAAGGAGTGACGAAGCATATCCAAACCAATGCAAGTAATTCCGTAAGGGGCCGTACACAAATGACGTAGCTTTTTTCAGAGATCTTTGACCTCTCCCTCCCCCTTGTAGAATTTGGTCACAAAATTCTAACCTCCCCCTCGTAAATAACGTAGCATTTACCTACCCCCTCTCCCTCGTCCCTTGCAAAGCGCCCGGGTGATGAAAAAAAATTACATGTTTTTCAATTATGTTAAATACATGTCCTTTCAAAATGTTTGACGACTTTTATCAACAATTTCATTATAACAGCAAATTGCGTGCAAAATAAGCCCATTTCATCACAAATATAGTGTTGATAGTTTTGTTTTGAATTTTATATGTTAAGGGGAGCATAAAGAGACGTTCTCTCAGTTCACAATCCTGCAGCTGCCAATGATTCTAAGAAGCACACGTTCATCTAAATTACTAAATTTTGTTTGGTTGAATCCGAAGTGAAAATTTAATTCAGCTTCGAAACTAAGTCTACTAGTTAGCACCATTAACTAACTAATGTAGCAAGTTAAATTCGCATATAAAATCTTTTCGTAATTTTGTGAACTTGTAATACCACGAATCGTAAAATTTACCTCATGAAAAACAGGATCAAAAGTAACTTGTTTGAATTTAAATTCATTTCTCTTGGGAATGGAGGATCATTAAATTGTTTTCTCTAAACAATGGGTTTTAAATTTAATGCTACGTCGCACAACTTCTGACCCTACCCTTCCCCTCGTCACACTTCGTCACACATTTAGTATACCCTCCCTACCCCCCAAAATGCTACGTCATTTATGCATGGCCCCTAAGCTTCCGTGCGCGTACAAAATCTACATCAAATGTATGTTCACCTCTCCATGTTTCCTATGCACTTGAGCTGTTACATTTGTTATGAGTCCTCAGCCATAGTGATGCAGATGGGGATCATGCCGGCGATAAGTGGCACCCAAGTAGCCTACCTCAGGCTACTGAAGGCGGATGCCAAAAAGGTAACCGAGAAAGGGAAGCTGAAGATCGGCTGGTCGGTATGCCCTATTAGCATACCCCAGCCGCCTTCAGTGGATAGGTGCTATCGTTGCCTTGAGTCCGGCCACAAAGCCTACGAGTGCAAGGGCATAGATAGGAGCAAACTATGTCGTCGCTGCGGCGAGGAGGGACATAAAGAGCGGGGTTGCACTAACGCACACAAGTGCCTTATCTGCACCGCTAAGAAGCAAGCCCATAAACATGCTATGGGCGGACCTTCGTGTCCCTTCGGTGAGTTAAATAAGAAGAAGCCGTGAACGTCACACAGCTAAATCTTCACCATTGTGCAGCAGCCCAATAGCTGCTGTGGCAGTCGGTCTCGGAGTCGAGGACAGATGTCGCCCTCCTATCAGACCCGTACCGCATCCCTGCCGGCAACGGCAATTGGGTGTCGGACGGGTCTGGAATGGTGGCAATCTGTACAACGGGACGGTTCCCGGTTCAAGAGGTAATACACCCCTCCGCCGAGGGTGTGGCGATTGCCAAGATCAATGGTGTGTTCTATTGCAGCTGCTACGCCCCACCAAGGTGACCAATAGAACAATTCAACCAGATGATCGACAGGCTCTCGTCGGACCTAGTGGGCCGGAAACCGGTAGTCATAGCGGGAGACTTTAACGCTTGGGCAGTGGAGTGGGGCAGCCGCTGTACAAATAGCAGGGGTCAAGCGCTAATGAAGGCGCTTGCGAAACTCGATACTGTGTTAGCTAATAATGGCTCCGCTAGTACATTCCGTAGAAACGGAGTGGAGGCGTGGATTGACCTAACATTTGCCGGCCCGAGTCTGGCTCCAGGCATGGAATGGAGGGTAGACGAAGGCTACACCCATAGCGATCATTTAGCAATCCGCTTTAAGATCAACTATGGTGTGCAGCATCCGAGGGCGGGAGATCCCTATCAGGTACGCGGGTGGAAGTCCAATCACTTCGACAGCGAAGCTTTCACCGCGGCCCTGGGACTGGAGGCCAACACCGACAGTCTAAGCGGGGATGCGCTGGTAGCTGTTCTATCACGCGCGTGCGACGCCACTATGCCGAGAAAAACACTGCCAAGAAACGGTAGATGCCCGGTATACTGGTGGAGTGCCGAGATTGCAGCTCTACGGTCAGCCTGCCTCAGAGCTAGATGTAGGATACAAAGAGCTCGCACCGAGGATGCAAGAGAGAACCGCCGTGAAGTGTTTCGAGCTGCGAAATTGGCCCTTAACAAGGCTATTAAAAGCAGCAAGAGAGCGTGTTTCGACAACCTGTGTGAGAGTGCCAACGCGAATCCGTGGGGTGACGCCTACCGGATTGTGATCGCCAAGACCAAAGGGGGCTCCTCACCCCCAGAACGGTCTCCGGACCGGTTGGCAACGATTATCGAAGTACTCTTCCCGTCTCGAGTCACAAGCCCCTGGCCACCTGCACTACGAGACAGTGCGGGCACGGCCGAAATGGTGGCTCCAGTGACGAATGAAGAACTACTCGCAGTGGCCAAATCCCTAGTAATGAACAAAGCTCCAGGGCCGGATGGAGTTCCAAACAACGCACTCAAGGCAGCGATCATAGCGAACCCGAACATGTTCAGGCTAGCTATGCATAGATGCCTTGACGAGTGCAGTTTCCCCGATAGATGGAAAAGGCAGAAACTGGTGCTGTTGCCGAAGCCCGGGAAGCCGCCAGGCGACCCATCGGCGTACAGACCAATCTGTCTGATAGACACGACTGGCAAACTGCTTGAGAGGATCATCCTCAACAGGCTCACCCAGTACGCGGAAGGTACGGACGGTCTGTCAAGCAACCAGTTTGGCTTTCGGAAGGGTAAGTCCACAGTGGACGCTCTCAACTCAGTGATAAATACTGCGATCCAACGAAAAAGGCGAGGTATTCGATACTGTGCGTTAGTGACACTTGACGTGAAGAACGCATTCAACAGCGCAAGCTGGGATGCCATCGCGCTCTCGTTACACCGGCTTAGCCTACCGGTGGGTCTGTACCGGATCCTGGAAAGTTACCTCCAAAACCGCGTACTGATATATGAGACCGATGCCGGTCAGAAAAGGGTTCCGATTACCGCCGGAGTCCCGCAGGGCTCGATCATAGGCCCGGTGCTATGGAACCTCATGTATGACGGGGTTCTGAGACTGAAGTTCCCTCCTGGGGTCAAGATCGTCGGCTTTGCCGACGACGTAACCTTGGAGGTCTACGGGGAGTCAATTCCTGAGGTAGAACTAACCGCAGAACACGCGATTAGCACGGCGGAGGAATGGATGAGCGCGAGAGGCCTGGAGCTCGCTCATCATAAGACGGAGGTAGTTATCGTCAACAACCGCAAGTCGGCACAACATGCAGTTATCCATGTGGGAGAAGTCGCGATCACTTCACAGCGAAGTCTGAAGTCTCTCGGAGTCATTATAGTCGACAAGCTGACCTTCGGCAGCCATGTCGACTATACGTGCAAGAGAGCGTCGGCTGCTGTTGCGGCTCTATCGAGAATGATGTCCAACAGCTCAAAGGTGTGCGCCAGTAGACGTAGGTTACTGACAGGCGTTGCCGTATCCATCCTCAGGTACGGCGGCCCGTCATGGTCAAGAGCACTGAGGGTAACTAGTTACCTACAGAAACTGGAGAGCACCTACCGCGTGATGTGCCTCAGAGTGATATCTGCCTACCGCACGGTATCACACGATGCATCCTGCGTGATAGCGAGCATGATGCCAGTCGGGCTGGTCATTCGGGAAGATGAGGAGTGCTTTGAGCTACGTGGAAATAGGGGAGCCCGCGAGCGCACCAGGGTGACCTCGGTCGCCAGACGGCAGCGTGAGTGGGACAACTCCTCGAAAGGTAGGTGGACCCACCGGCTGATACCTAGCATATCGAGCTGGGTGGGAAGACCCCATGGGGAAGTTCACTTCCACCTGACACAATTCCTGTCAGGCCATGGCTGTTTCCGATAGTACCTCCACAGGTTCGGGTACGCGGAGGTCCCAGTCTGCCCGGACTGCCCAGGTGTAGATGAAACTGCCGAACACATACTGTTCGTATGTCATCGGTTCGACATCGAAAGAAGAGCAATGCTTGACGTCTGTGACTGGGACACAACCCCTGATACCCTTATTCAGCGGATGTGTCAATCGGTGGAGAAGTGGAACGCAGTCTCGGCTGCTACCATCCAGATTGCCAGTAGGCTACAGGTAATCTGGCGAACCGAGCAACAGACGACGGGCACGGCTAACTAGTGATTGGTTAGCTGGAACGAAAAAGGCCAAGCGCAAAAAAGGGAGTGAATGGTCTGTTCATGCCGAGGCAGGTTTGGCGCAGCGAATGGCAGCGGTAAACCCAGCCACCCCGAAGCAAGACAGAAGAGTGAGTGTATAGGCGTATAAGTGGACTGCCTCATGCCAAGACGGGAGGGTCGTAGCGTAGTATGTTGGGACTTAGCTATCGATACCTCATGGCGTGGCAGAGCAGTGAAAGGGTGAGCACCCAAGTCAGTCTCACACGGCATGTTATGGGTGAGCACAAAAGTCAGCCTCACATGGTATGGTAGAGGCTAGCACAAAAGTCAGCCTAGCAAGGAATGAAAAAGGTGAGCACACAAGTCAGCCTCGCATGGTATGTCAGAAGTGGGGCCTAAGAAAAATGTCCCACATGGGATGCCAGTGGGGAGTGACAACGATACAATAGAGTGGCACGATTAAGAGTGAATCAGGTGATAGGGTGAGCACCCACGTCAGCCTCACACGGTATGGGTGGGGCGAGCACAAAAGTAAGCCTAGCAAGGAATGAGTAAGGTGAGCACACAAGTCAGCCTCGCATGGAACGAAAAAGGTGAGCACAAAAGTCAGCCTCATGTGGGAGTGTTTGAGAGTGAATCAAAGTGCGATTGAGAGAGCACCCAAGTAAGCCTCATACAGGACGTATGAACGCGTGAGTGAGAGTGAATGAGTACATTTAGTACAGCCATCCCCCCAGAAGTAATACCGAGAGGTAGTTCCTGGGAGGAATGATGGCGGAGCCCAATGGAGTTTAGTCGGTATTAATGGCAGCCTCACCATTCGAGCCCGACACGCCCCCAGTGCACCCCGTGTGGTAGATTGGACCCTACCAATAGCACGTGTACTGGGCTAGGACGTAAAGGTCTTCTCCATTGTAAAAAACACACACACACATACATACATACACACAGACATTTGCCGATCTCGACGAACTGAATCGAATGGTGTATGACACTCGGCCCTCCGGGCCTCGGTTAAAAAGTCGATTTTTACAGTGATTGCATAGCCTTTCTTTATATGAGAAAGGCAAAAAAGGTGCGAAATCAGCAAAGTTCCAAAAATTCGATTTTTATAAAAAAAATTTTTTTCGAGATAACATAAAATCTCGACGTTTCATGCATTTTAAAGATGTTTGGCCCCCCTTTGAAAAAAAATTTGAGTTCCGGCTTATATGGGAATTTCATATGTAACCGGACGATTTAGTCTATATTTCCGGACCCATATAAGCGATCCGTACGAAATTTTATAGACATCTATGGGGATATTATAGCTATCATTTGGTTTGTGTAAGTTTGTGAAAATCGGCCCAACCATTTCCGGGAAACTGATGTGAGTTCGTAAATTTTGAAAGATGGCCGCTTTTCCCGGGCACTTCCGGAACCGTCTATGGTGGTCAATGTAGTCAACGAAAGTTTGGTTGGCCGTCGGTGACCTAGAACAGCAAATTTAAGTTGTTTGAGAGACATTTTAGCGAAATTTTTACCTTTTTTGCTTTCATCGGAGTATCGGTTTGAATCACAATTTGCTATGTGATCGCACGCCACAACCTGTAACTCCGGAACCGGAAGTCGGATCGGGATGAAATTAAAGAGCCATTTACGGGGACGCAATACCTTTCATTTGAGGCCAAGTTTAGTCGAATCGGTCCAGCCATCTCCGAGAAACCGATGTGACTGTTATTCTGAATTTAGATACTTACGCCGGGGCTTCCGGAACCGATGATGGTGGCCAATGTGGCCAAATAGACTTTGAATGGATGTTAGTGACCTAATAATACAAATCGAAGCAGTTGTGGTCATATTTTGGAAAACATTTCACCTTTATACATTCATTGCAGAATTTATTAAAATCGACATTTTCTGCGTGTTCGTACTCATCACCCTGTAATTCCGGAACCGGAAGTCGGATCCATTAGAAATTCAATAGCAGCCTATGGGAACGTTGCACCTTTCATTTGAGACTAAGTTTGTCACAATCGGTTCAGCCATCTCTGAGAAAAATGAGCGACATTTTTGGTCACAAACACACACAGACGCACATACACACACAGACATTTGCCGAACTCGACGAACTGAATCGAATGGTATATGTCAATCGGCCCTCCGGGCCTCCGTTAAAAAGTCGGTTTTCAGAGCAATTGCAAAACCTTTCTATTGAAAAAGGCAAAAAGGTGCGAAATCGGCCAAGTCCCAAAAAGTCGATTGTCATAAAAAAAAATTTTTCTAGATAACATAAAATCTCGACGTTTCATGCATTTTAAAGATGTTTGGCATCAAAGAAACGAATTCGATTTCTGAAATTTCATGGGGTCGCCCCTTCGAAAAAAAATTTTGCGGCTTATATGGGAATTTCATATGTGACCGGACGATTTAGTCTATATTTCCGGACCCATATAAGCGATCCGTACGAAATTTTATAGACATCTTTGAGGATATTATAGCTATCATTTGGGACTAAAATCGGCCCAAACATTTCCGGGAAACTGATGTGAGTTCGTAAATTTTGAAAGAAGGCCGCTTTTCCCGGGCACTACCGGAACCGTCTATGGTGGTCAATGTAGTCAACGAAAGTTTGTTTGGCCGTCGGTGACCTAGAACAGCAAATTTATGTTGTTTGAGAGACATTTTAGCGAAATTTTTACCTTTTTTGCTTTCATCGGAGTATCGGTTTGAATCACAATTTGCTATGTGATCGCACGCCACAACCTGTAACTCCGGAACCGGAAGTCGGATCGGGATGAAATTAAATAGCCATGTACGGGGAAGCAATACCTTTCATTTGAGACCAAGTCGAATCGGTCTAGCCATCTCCGAGAAACCGATGTGACTGTTATTCTGAATTTGGATACTTCCGCCGGGGCTTCCGGAACCAATGATGGTGGCCAATGTGGCCAAATAGACTTTGAATGGATGTTAGTGACCTAATAATACAAATCGAAGCAGTTGTGGTCATATTTTGGAAAAATTTTCACCTTTATACATTCATTGCAGAATTTATTAAAATCGACATTTTCTGCGTATTCGTACTCATCACCCTGTAATTCCGGAACTGGAAGTCGGATCCATAAGAAATTCAATAGCAGCCTATGGGAACGTTGCACCTTTCATTTGAGACTAAGTTTGTCAAAATCGGTTCGGCCATCTCCGAGAAAAATGAGTGACATTTTTGGTCACATACACACAGACGCACATACACACACATACATACATACACACATACATACACACACAGACATTTGTCGAACTCGACGAACTGAATCGAATGGTATATGTCACTCGGCCCTCCGGGCCTCCGTTGAAAAGTCGGTTTTCAGAGCAATTGCAATACCTTTCTGTTGAGAAAGGCAAAAATGTACCGCGATGGGGATCCATCCAGCAGCTTTGGGTGAAAGCTGCCGACGCCGTGTTCAATCAACACACAGTGACTATATGCACAACTTGTTGAGGCAGACACAAGAGTCGATGAAATAAAACACCCCGGCATGGCAATTAGTGAGGGCAAAAACTAACTCATTAAATGAGTTTCATCGTCGCACAATGCTTAGGGTGGAAGTTTTTTGTGACTTAACTTTTTGTCGGCTCCGACAGCATAACTCATTAAATTGACTTTACGCTTGTCCGGACATGCCGCAGACTCAGGTGATTCGCATTTAATGCCAAAAGATCCTGACTCCTGCGCTGCAGAAGACAAAAAGCTAAGTAACCGGGAAACTCTAAGCTTGTTCATTGGCCCTACTCCACGCTTTTCTAAACTTTATTACTTCAAATCCTTGCTCTCCCTTGAGTACTATGGCTCTTAATATTTGAAAAATACTTCACCTTCCAGTCCCTTGCTAATTATATATCGTTACAATATAAAAAAGGAAAAAGATTGACTCACTATAAGTCGTTAATAAAAAAGGAAAAAATGAACCGCTATGGGGATCCATCCAGCAACTTTGGGTGAAAGCTGCCGACGCCGTGTTCAATCAACACACAGTGACTATATGCACAACTTGTTGAGGCAGACACAAGAGTCGATGAAATAAAACACCCCGGCATGGCAATTAGTGAGGGCAAAAACTAACTCATTCAGTGAGTTTCATCGTTGCACAATGCTTAGGGTAGAAGTTTTCCGTGACTTAACTTTTTGTCGGCTCCGACAGCATAAGTCATTAAATTGACTTTACGCTTGTCCGGAAATGCCGCAGACTCAGGTCATTCGCATTTAAGGCGAAAGGTTACAGGATCGGCTGCGGCGCTTTCTCGAATTTTTAAAATTTTTACGTAAAAGATATCAACAATCCCTCTCGTGTAAAGTTGCGCAAGGAATTAAGTTATTTTTATGGTATAACTAAAATTTTAAAATTTTGATGATTACTCGCGGCTAGCATTTTCTAGTTCGAACCAAAATATCTCTGATATTTTATTCAAAAGCACCCCAGATTATTGCATAGGATTGTAGCTTGCTTTGTGTAGAATTTTTCGTTCGCTTACATTACATAGCTACGATGCTTCGTTTTTGAGTTATTCATATTTTAGTAAAGTTGATGAAATACCAATATTTGCAGCCGCATTTTTACCAAATGCCGTATGTCCATTCTAACTTCAGTGAAAATGAATACAAAGCGCATGCGCATGCATGATGTCGGTTTGGTGCCAGACCGGACTAAGCGATATTACATTGATACAGAGAAAAACGTGTACAAAGATTGAATCTTTGCATTCTTTGCGGTATTATTCGCAATGTATTCATTTCATAATTCATGCTAATAATAATATTTTTCAAATCTGGCGCAAATGAAAGGTAACTGAAGAAGAAATTCTTGATTCAATCCTATCATCATCTCATCTTTTGAGATTTTGCTACTTAGTCCGGTCTGACTTTACACCGATCATACAGAACAATGGTGAACGAGGTAAGAAATCACAAATGTCGGTTAGCCGCACGCTAGCGCATGGTTGTTTATGCAGAGCCACATGTTTCCCCATTGATGATTTCTATAGTCTGACCGTTGATTTGAAAATTTCAATTAGAAATTTCTTGCGCTAACTTTTATATATAAAGTTACAGTTATGATATGTCAATAACAAAACCAGTCATAAATTGCACATAGCCATACAGGAAAGTATGTGAATAAATACTGATAGAATTATTAGATAGAAATTCTTTCTTATATGTTATTATAGTCACTAAACTGCCTGGGTATTCAACAATAATAATTCAATAATATTCGCTATAGTTTCTATTGCTGGCTTGAACGTTTGGAATAGGAATTCGTTCAGTTTACTATTCGTATAGAATAATGAGGGGGTAGTACATTTGTCCCGTCTATAACAAAGGTGATAAGCTGGATTGCTGCAAGTACCGGTCAATCACATTGCTAAATGCAGCCTACATTGTGTTCACCGCCGCCTATCACTGAGAGAAAAGGAGTTCGTATGGAAATACAAAGAAGGTTTTACTAGGACAGGAATCTCTACAAATGAAATATTCTCGATTCGACTAGTCTCTTTAAAATGTTGCGAATACAACGTGTCACCTTTTTATAGATTTCAAAGCCGCATATGATACAATCGATCGACATCACCTATGGGATATAATTCACGAATATGGGTTCCCGGTTAAACCAACATATTTGATCAAATCAACAATGGATCGAGTGATGTGATGGGGTCTCTTATTTACTGTTCAATATCGTTTTGAAATAAAGGCGGTAATAAATGGTAATAAATGCGTCAAAAACAAAATACATGAGAGCAAGATGTTCGAAGGAAGAAACATTACACCTTGTGCTCATATGCTCGGTTCGAAACCAAGAGGTGTGGAATAGGGTCATGTCAGTCATCATTTTAACAATCTAACACCCAGACATCGAAAATAGAGGAACGTTATTTCCATCTCGTTACATCTTAGCAGTCGCTCAAAAAATTTGGAAAATATTACAAGCTACTAATTTTTTAGGCTATCTAGACTACTGTACTACTACTACTGTATTTATATTCGACCAAAGTTGAATTTTCTACTACTAAAAGAGTCGTTGCAAGTACTACAAACACTGAAATTTACAATTATGTGGAATAATTTAAATCCATCGTGAATAACCATGAACGATATAACCTTAAATTATTTGTAGGTGGGCAAAAAAAATCTAGAAGACCGTTGATAGTTTCTCATGGAAGGAACAAAAATATCTTCAAAATACAAGACAGAAAACTTATCTTTACCGGATTTATTATGAAATTGGTATGTTGAGTGAGACATTTCTAGACTACTGCTGATAGTTTTAACTTAATAGGCTAATATATCTTCATTTATAGTTCAGAAAAAAATTTAATTTTCAATTCAGATTTGTGATTTGGCCGAGTCTCATATACCAATCAACTCAGCTTAACGAATTAGGACAATGTCTGAATGTGTGTGTGTGCGTTTTTTGTTTTTTTTTTGAGGACAGCAAAAAACTTCCAAAAAAGCCCTGAGGCTGCAGGAAAAAATATATTAAACTCTAACGTCTCAGGGAGCTGGTTTGTGTTGCCACCCGACTCGCCAAAAACCACTGCTGCCACCTTTGCCCAAAACCTGAGTCCTCCCCAGCATTACCTTACGGCATTACTTCGGGAGGGGGTTTATATGTGCATAACACCCACTCTAATTCCACTACTTAACAGTTAGTTCCTTCAGGAGGGTTACAGCACCACTCCTCGACGGTGGTGTGTTCTTCACCATCCACACAGGCTGGCAATTTCTGCATAACAGTCGGAAAGCTAGCTGTGGGTCGCGACTTAGTGCTCTTCCCCTACGACGACAATCTGGGCGGCAAACTTCAGAATGTCTAATTTACCTAGCCCTTCGGCTCCCTTGTGCCATTTTGCACCGAAACTTTCTTCTCGTACCATTCAGCACCACTTCCTCGTTCAGCTCCCGACTTGTTCGCAAGCTACTCGGTCCAGTCCCCAACGTTGGATCTGGCTTACTCCGAAGGAGAATTCCTAGATGAGAGAGGTTCTTCCAATACCGAGCGGTAGATTTCTCCCGATACCGATGTTCGTTTCCGTGAGCCAATTAGCTTCCTGCTTTGTTCCGATCTACTCGACCTAGCCTACTCTACGGGCCAGTCAGTAGGTGCTAAAGTCCATTCAGTGGAGTGGAGCGTAGCTTCCGGTTCAATAGCGCCTCTATGACCCACTGATAGCTATTCGACGCGGTCTACTCGGTCTGATCCCCGGCTGTGCATCTACCCTACACACGAACTATCCGGTAGGGTGATGAGGTCGATCCGGCGATTCCGATTAAGCATGATGTCCGGTTCACTGGCGCCCAGATGACTCGAACCCGGTTCTTCATCGCATACTACTCAACTAGTCCCCAGCGGTGGACCTAATCTACACCGACGGAGAGTTCCCCGGCGGCGGAATATCTCTCGAATCCCAATTTGTGGTTTCACGGCGACTTTCTAGTCAAGGGCGCTACTTTGTTTGTCCATTCGTCACTTCCTCTGCATCTCGGAGAGTATACTCGTAGCCACTCTGTTGACAGCGTCCCAGGTATGCTCTTTGTGGCTCATCTCTTCGACGATACTGTCAACTATCACACCCTACGAAAACTTCTTCGACCTAGACCACGCGTTCCGGTGTCTCTGCACGTTCACGCACTCCGGACAAAGGAGTGACGAAGCATATCCAAACCAATGCAAGTAATTCCGTAAGGGGCCGTACACAAATGACGTAGCTTTTTTCAGAGATCTTTGACCTCTCCCTCCTCACAAAATTCTAACCTCCCCCTCGTAAATAACGTAGCATTTACCTACCCCCTCTCCCTCGTCCCTTGCAAAGCGCCCGGGTGATGAAAAAAAATTACATGTTTTTCAATTATGTTAAATACATGTCCTTTCAAAATGTTTGACGACTTTTATCAACAATTTCATTATAACAGCAAATTGCGTGCAAAATAAGCCCATTTCATCACAAATATAGTGTTGATAGTTTTGTTTTGAATTTTATATGTTAAGGGGAGCATAAAGAGACGTTCTCTCAGTTCACAATCCTGCAGCTGCCAATGATTCTAAGAAGCACACGTTCATCTAAATTACTAAATTTTGTTTGGTTGAATCCGAAGTGAAAATTTAATTCAGCTTCGAAACTAAGTCTACTAGTTAGCACCATTAACTAACTAATGTAGCAAGTTAAATTCGCATATAAAATCTTTTCGTAATTTTGTGAACTTGTAATTCCACGAATCGTAAAATTTACCTCATGAAAAACAGCATCAAAAGTAACTTGTTTGAATTTAAATTCATTTCTCTTGGGAATGGAGGATCATTAAATTGTTTTCTCTAAACAATGGGTTTTAAATTTAATGCTACGTCGCACAACTTCTGACCCTACCCTTCCCCTCGTCACACTTCGTCACACATTTAGTATACCCTCCCTACCCCCCAAAATGCTACGTCATTTATGCATGGCCCCTAAGCTTCCGTGCGCGTACAAAATCTACATCAAATGTATGTTCACCTCTCCATGTTTCCTATGCACTTGAGCTGTTACATTTGTTATGAGTCCTCAGCCATAGTGATGCAGATGGGGATCATGCCGGCGATAACGCATACTGCCTCCGACAATATTGTTCTGTAGCCACTCGCGACTCGTACGGCCATCAGCTGGAATGTCCTGTTCAGCTTTTCACGGTTCCGCTTGGTTTTCAGCGCAGCACTCCAGGCAGGAACCTCATATCGAAGTATCGATGACGAAACAGTAGATAGCATACGTTTCGTGCTGCTTCTCGGGTAGCCGACATTTGGCATGATTCTCGTTGTCTTCTCCGACTGTTCACAGGCGTAGTCGACGTGGTTGTTGAAATTCAACCGGACGTCGGTTATCACTCAAAATTGTGCCCTCCAACGTCGATCTGAATCTGCTGAATCGCTTTGACGTTGCTGACCAACAACTTGTGGTGAGTTATTTGCAGCTTGACTCCGTTCATCTAGCTCTCGATCGCGTCTATTGTCTCCGTCACCGAAAACTCCACTTCTTCAAGTGTCTCGCCCATCACCGTTAGTTACATGTTGTCCGTGAAATCCATACAGAAAAAAATATTTTGTAATTTTAAGTTTATTTTCATGCACATATTTGGAGCATGAATATAAATGTAAAATTAAGTTCCACCACAAATCCACACGACTTGTCGTGCTTTCTTCAATGAATTTGAAAAATGAATGACATGTGTAAAAAGTGTAAAATTGCATGCTTTTTGATACTCCAATTGAGTGCATTGATTTTAACGTAATTTTCAATCAAAGTTTTGATTCAATCTTTGTATGTTTACATTCGTTGGCGGTGGTCAGCTATTTTCGTCCGCGTCCCTTATCACCTATTTTATAAGGTGATTCATCAACAGTGCTATCTTTGAGAATGATCCTTGGTTAAGCAACAAATTTTTCCGATCCTATTTAATTGCAAATAATTAGTTTAGTTTTCATTTCGTTTTATTCTGAATTGCACATATGTTGTCGTATGTAATTTTAAATATTCTTTGATTTGATGGCATTGTAAGGGAAAACGTATTCGCCGGTTGATGCTAATCGAGCTGACATTTCTTTGGACTGATCAAACTAATTTCTTTGTTTGTTTAGTTTGTTTAGTGTTTTTTGACTAACTAGGAAACTAATCCACTGAGCATTTAATGTGCGTGGGGAATACGCATGATCTTGTCTGAGTGAAGTGATGACCATCGAATCATGTATGAGGGTTGAGTATTGACAGTTCGCGAGAAGAAACAGAAGCCAGCTACTAGTTCTAGTAATTAGTGTAAAAATTAGCGTCGTGGGTAGTATATTCGACATATAAAGCACATACGTTTCAGGTATTTCGGTAGTGCTTATTTTATGCCGTTTAAAATACGCTAGCTTAAAAACGCGCGTGAATAAAAAAACAATCGGCCCCTTATTCAATTGTTCGCGGAGAAAGAAACCAATGCATAATTGCCGTTCTATTTGCTTTAGAATACCAACGATTATACACGATAAATAATACCGATTTTACGAAATCTTCCATTACATAGGTAATGCGATATCTATTTCAACAATTGTCTCGAAACGCTAAAGATAATCGCTTTTCATGATATTGTATTGTTTTTGAAATGTCGTGTTTCGCCGGAATAAAGAAACAAGGAATAATAAAATTCTAACCTCTCCCTCGTAAAAATAAATAAAGAAACAAGGAATAATAAAATCGGTCCCATACCGTTTGATACAATTAAACATAAGCAACACTCCCGACTGTTGGCAATACGCAGCTGAAGTTGTTTTTTTCACAAACCAAGAATATCAAAATTAATTCAACAAACGATAAATCTATCATAAATTCTCGGCAGCCGGCTGCCCAGACCAAAGAACACATGATAACCTCTAAGAGTTGCATAGATCGTATCACTTATCAAGGTGAATTCAGATTTATGTAACTATTCACCCCATCCTACTAACAAAAACTTCTTTCCGTGACAAACGTGGAGATGCAGAGGTATACACGGTCTCCATCCCAAGTAACAATTCTGGTTTTATAGCGCACTGCAAGTGCATTCTAAGTTTTAAGAGGGGCACCAAGAGTGCCAAGAAACCTCAATTGTTACTAGGGATAACAACGTTTATTACACTAACATTCCTTTCCTTCCCCGATGACTGTAAGGACGTGGCCGGCGTCGTTATTGGCATTTCAAAGTATAGAACGTTTGAAACGGGCACATTGAGCATGGATAGCTACTCCCAGGCCCCATTCGTTGATTCTCTGTGCAATTTCGCTTGTTCTAGTCAATCACGGAGTAGCAACTACGAATTGTACGGTCATCATGCTCATGCTCAATCTTTGTATGTTTACATTCGTATTGATTTACATGTCGTTTAAATTTAAGTATTTTTTGTGAGCACGATTTTCACTTTCCTAGGCAGCTGCAGAGTTATGACCCCATCGTACATCCCGTTCCAAAGAGTTGGACCAAGAATGGAGCCTTGAGCAACGCACGCTGTGACTGGCATTGACTTCTGCCCTTCGCTCGTCTCGCACAGTAGCACTCTGCTCTAGAAGTAGCTCTTCAAGATCTGGCATAGATAGTTGGGAACCCTCATTTTGGGCAACGCCGCAGCAATGGCTATCCAGTTGGCGCTGTTAAATGCATTCTTAACATCTATTGTGACCACAGCTCAGTATCAATATCCTCTGCACTTCTGTTTAGATGCCTTCTCAGCACTGTTAAACATTGTCCGAATTGCATCCACTGTTGACGCTTCTTGCGCTATCCGAGCTGCCTCTTAGTTAGTTCGCGCTCCCCCTCCGTGCATTTCATCAATCTGTTAAGGATGATTCTTTCCAGGAATTTTCCGAGTGTATCCAGCAGACATAAGAGGCCGGATCGCCCGTGGTTTCCCTGGCTTCGGCTGCAGTACCAGCTTCTATACCTTCCAAATTTCGGGGAGTCTTTATTTAAACACTTCTGCAGCACCATCCTGAACACGTCCGGATATGCCAGGATCGCAGCTTTCAGCGCCACGTTTGGTATTCTATCCGGACCGGGGGCTTTCTTTGATTTCAGACACTTCGATGCTTTGTCGAGCTCATCGTTACTTACCGATCGTCCGTGGGTGCTACTTCTTCTTCGCCGTACGGTGTTGGTGGCCAGATAGTTGGATCGTGCTTCGGGAAAAGACCTTCGATAATTATATTCAGCTTACTCGGGCACATTTTGGCTGGCGTCGTCGAACCCTTCATTTTCGCCATCACGACACGGTACGCGTCGCCTCAGGGATTAGCGTCTATATCTCGTCACAGCTCTTTGAGGCAATCTGATTTTTTAAGTTTCCCATTTTAAAGCGGCCCTATCTTCCCGAAACGCTGCCTTGCGCTCTGCTCTATCTGACTCCGATAATGCTCTCTGAGCTCGCATTCTGGCTTTGAGACAAGCAGCGCGTAGCGTACTAAACGTCTCGTTCTACCAATAAACTGGACCCCGTCTTTTACATGGTTCCAGTTTTCGCGGCATTGTGGTGTTACAAGCCGCCACAATCCTTCTTGTAAGATTTGCCGTACCCACGTTCTCGGTCCAGCCTTTCGACCGAAATGCCTCAACGAAGAGGTCTTTGTTTAAGGCATTCGTCTTCCGCTTTCGCTCACCATGCTACAGCAGACTTCCGTTGATCAATACGGCAGCGAATCGCCTGATGGTCGCTATGCGTATGTGTTTCGCATACATACATTTCTGGTAACACTCTTGTGAATCAGTTTATTTATTTTCGTTCTCGTATTTTGGATCGTTTTTTGTGTATATTAAGTGATTCCTCAATTAGAATAGAGTTTGTGCCCTCGCCTAAGCTGCAGTTATTGATCAATTGACTGATAATTTGTGATTCTTGGTCGTGCGGTGACAATTGATAAACATTTTGTTCTCCCAAAGTGTCGTCGGTAGTGATAGAATCCTTGTGGTGAAACCGTGGATGCATATCGGGAAAGCTTACTCGCGAAGTAGCTACTGTTGCCTACCTGTAGGCGATTCGCAATGGATTCGATCTGCCTGCAGTGCTCCGAGCCGGTAACCACTTTGAATCAGCTGAAATGCCAAGGATTTTGCGACAGAATCATGCATCTATCGGGTTCAACGCTCACTCGTCCAAAATTGGACATGATTAACGACTCAGCGAATATATTCTGGCTTTGCGACAGCTGTGTGGATTTGATGAAATCCTCCGCAGTGAATGCAGCTTTTACAGCATTGAGCGAAGCGTTCCGTTTGCTGACCGACACACATAAAACAGCGCTTGAAGCATTAAAGGCTGAAATGGAGAAAACCAGAAAATCAGTGGAATCCGCAACGACATTGCCTGCAACTCCCATATCATGGCCCGTTCCAAATAGAGCTGGAGCCAAACGTGCTCGCGAGACGGAGGATGATAAATTTCCTTCTAAATCCGATGTCCCCAGTCTAACGTGTGGCAAGAAAAAGGGTGATGTAGCAAAGGTACCCACAATCACTGTTCAACCCGCTACTAGTAAATGCTGGATTTACTTGTCACGAATTGCTACCACCGTTTCCGAAGCTGAGGTTGGTGCTATGGTTAAGGAGTGCCTTTCAACGGACGGTCCGGTCGAAGTGAAGAAGTTAGTGAAAAAAGACGCAAATTTGAGCGGGCTTAATTTCATTTCTTTCAAAATTGGTGTTGACCTTCAACTTCGTGAAATGGCTCTCAATGCCGATACCTGGCCGGATGGGATGTATTTCCGTGAGTTCATCGACTTTCGGCAAGAACGTAATAATGACGGGAAGCATGGGTTTCGGAAAACACCTCGACTGGGATAAATCCATCGCAAATAGCAGTTATTTTAGACCACGCACCGACAATTCGCCTGTTGATCAACGGCAACCGGGACGCACCGTAGAAAGCAATATGGAATCCCCCAATCCTCCCAGCACAGTCGTGCCCCTTGCTGTCAGCAGTATCTTCAGTCGTCCCGGCCCTGTGTCTGGGAATGGAGAGGGGGAATTCTTCTGGACATACCATAGAGCTAAATCTTACGATTATTGCACAAAAATGTTTAGTTCGCGCGAATCGAGTACTGATACACAACCATGCACTGCTAGGCCCCATGCAAAACTGACTCAGACATCACTTCACTAAAAGTTTAATAACTTCTTTTAACAAAGCCAAATTCACTAGCAGTCTTCGACGAAGTTGTAGACAATTAAATTATCTTTCTTATTTTCACTTACAGTGATAATACGATACATACAGTGCCACCTAGCGCCAAAAATGCGAATTAGTGGGTTTTCTCCATGTAAATTCTCGAAAAATCCCATACAAACTTCAGACACGTTGGTCCGGTACCTAGACTTGTCCGATTTGCTTCAAATTTGGTGCATATACTCCTCGTGGGACTAGGAATCCAATCAGGGGTGGGCCGATTGAGTTTTCAAAAATTCATTATTTTTCTGGGCAGTCTAATGCACACTAATGTCATGTAGCAATGGCTGAACCGATCTTATTAAGTTTCAAATGAAAGGCCTAATGTGGCCATTACATGCTATTATTTTTGTTTTTGGCTATGTTTGCTTTCTGAGATATGGGTGATTTTGTTAAAATACGATATGTTTTAAGCATATAACTTTCAAACAAAGCAATTCAGTTCTCACTTACCAATAATACGATTTCAATCGACTTTAATAAAACTCGTGTTAGACCCACAGTTCAGGAAGTGGAACATTTAGTTAGTTAAAATGGAGCTTAATCTCGCTGAAGTTACGTACATTCAGCTGCACCACGTCAAAACTGTGTTTTGATCATGCTTAGAAGATTGACACAGGCAGAAAATTTCATTGCAAAGGACAACATGCAACACGAGGTCGAATTTACTAACACCAGAATCAAGATCCTCGTGCATATGGAAAACGATATGATGCGCATCCATGATTTGCCCTTGCGCACAAAGGAAGAGCAAATCAAACGAATTATGATGCAATATGGAGAAGTAGAATCTATTACGAATGAAACCGGAGAATTTTTTTCACAGGTATTTCCAACGGCGTTCGTATTGTGAGGATGCGAGTGACGAAACCAATGCTTTGTTACACGACTCTCGACACCGAGAGAAGGCGTGACCTATAGGCAATCACCGCTAATCACATATTTCGGGCAGACCCCAACATGCCAATTCTGTAACCATACAACCAACTACGGAAAAACATGCGCCGAAGCAACTAGTCAAAACTCATCTACTACAGCCAACTCTAACAAGCAGTCCCCAACATTTACAGATAAACCAAAAACAACGATCCAATTAATCAATAATGTAGGTACAACGATCGCGACAGCAGGAAAGTAGTACAGATGTGACATGGACGTGAACGATAACGCGAGAAAAGGCAGACTGAATGACCCGCAAGCTGCTTCACCGCCAAGCAAAAGGATCTCAACACGCAGAAGCAAGTTGCGTCAACAAGATCAGACAAACAATCTTAGAACATTTTTATTTTTACTTATTGTAAAAACTTAAAAGATCCACGGCTCAGTTGTGCTAACGCATTGAGCCGTGTCAAATAAACCATTAGAGAATTAGGGTATTTTGGGGACAAAACTAAACCGATATTGAGTATAGGGGATGATAACACATCTATGTAATTCAAAGAATTTTAATCCGAAAACTTTTTGTAAATTTACTCGATAATGAATGAACTATTTCTCAAAAATTAATACGTAATTTCACTTTGAGAACAAAGAAATGTAAGTTCACTTCAAAGTGATTTTCACAGTTTCTGCATCCACTTCTGGAATTAAGCGTCCCGCTGTGAGGTAGATGTTGGATGAACACACAGATCATTAAATAATCCACCTAGTAGTGAGATAATAGATTTCTCATATAATGCTTATTCATATTGTACTCGTCGCATCACCGAGAGCAACTATACTTTTGAATGCCAAAATTCTAGTGAAAACTTGACTTCTTTCACAAGATTTGGGTTATACTGGCCATGGCTCAAAAATTACCAGTTGTGCGTTATTTATAATAGGGCAAGGAATCAACAGATCGCATAGTATATAAAAATAATCTCTTTCTATTCGTGTTTGTGGACACTGTCACGACCTACATCCATTTTGCTATTTCTCTATCCATTTTTAAATTGTGTCATAAGATCTTCTACTAATTTGAAATATTTGTTAATGTCCAACCTAATTTGATGTGTGAGATGCAATTGTGTAGGTTTAAGAAAACAAAACTATTTTTGTCGGCTATTTCGCTGTAAATTGGTATTGTATTTTAGTAGAAACTTACAGAAACAAATTCAATATTAAAGCCTACTGGGCAAAGAAAAATATTTGTATTTTGAGAGGACTATAACTAATTTATGTTCAAATTCTGCTTTTTGAACATTTGTATTTCTGTAACTCATAACTCATGAACTATTGATGCATGGATTTTTTTACGAATAATTGAAGTTGCGTTTTAGTATGATCTGACTGGAAATATTTTTAAAATATTTCTCTTATTTGGCTTATATATCCTGCAATAAACAAAATCAATTTGCAATCACTACGCTTTCAATTGGAAGTATGATTTGGTATAAAACGTTAATAGAAGAAAATTATGCGTATTTATTGTAGTTTAAGATAACATTGTGGGTTATTGTGGTTTTAATTCCTCACGAATGAAAATTTGAACTTTGAGCTGGATACCTGCATTTAATTTTTGCGCAAGCTGCTGGTAAACATCACTGGTTGCTTTTTCCGGTATCTGGTCATTGAAATAGCATCCTTAGCCATGTTTCCATTCTATATATTAATAGAGTAGGGGAACATGGGGAGACTTGACCAAGCGCAAAACTTTATTTTCGGCTATTGCGTCTTCTATTCGATTCCTAATTTTTTTTCAAAAATATTTTTATACTTGTTTCGATCCCTTAAGGTAATTTTGAAAGTTTGGAGTAAAAAATCCTTTCCTTGCAGAAAATATTACGTGATTAATAAATTTGCATTAAATGATGTAATTTTTTATCAAACTTTGTATGGACATATCTACTCAACTACTAATTACTATTAAAGGACTAATATGTCATCTTAATCCTTGTGAAGCAGTGAAATGATTTTACATAAACTGGAACATTGGAATAGTTATTACTAGAATTTGCATGACATTAAACGCAATAACTAATGTTGGGGAGACTTGACCAAGATTTTATGGGGAGACTTGACCAAGTGGCAATTAGCTGAAGAAAGATACAAAATTCCTGATATTTATTATGCTTTGGTATCTACTGTTAATGTTAATCACGCCATAAAAAAATCCCACCTCAAACAAAAGTCTTGATATTTTAGTATTAGTATACAAAGTTAGCAATAGTAGGACGGATTTTGTGACGTGTGAACACGCAATGCAAGCAGTGCAGTTAATCCTTAAAAAGAAATTCATTAAAAAAATAGAAATTTATCAAATGCAACCCTTTTATATTTTTTACTGCTACCTAAGGATCTCGACAATACGGAAAAAAAATAATTACAGTATGTTTTATGTCATTATTCTTTGTTATGATTTTTCAAAATTCTCTTGGTCAAGTCTCCCCACGCCTTGGTCAAGTCTCCCCGCAATGGGGAGACTTGACCAGAAAAAACGATCACAGAAAAACTTTTGTAACTTTTCAAAAATTAAATTAAAAATTCTGCAAAAAATCATGAAGACGCGCAATAACTTTGCGCATTATATCTGAATGATTTTTGGGGGATTGAAGGCTTTTTTAGAGATTTATGCAGTTTTAACTGAAAACCTGGTCAAGTCTGCCCATGTTCCCCTAAGTGCATTTGGATTAGGTGGAATTTCTATATACTTCTATATAATTCCGGGCAGTTTAGGGAGTTCATTCCATTCTCAATAACATTGACGTTACTATCTCTGTGCCGCTGTTGCGTGTTCTTACTGTAGTGGCTGCTCGCAAAAACTGGCAAAAAATTGGGCGGGCAACGGTGAGACCTAATTAACCACCTGACGCTTTTCAGACAATATTTGTTGCAGAACTCGGTTCATATTGTTGGTTGTGATGAAAATCGGAGTCTTTCGGCCATAACAGCAAATTTACTGCCAGATCATACACTTTTCCCGGCAAACTGGTCTACAAAAACAATGTTATACTTTTTTAGAATATCTCTGTGATCGCTGCAACCTAAAGTTTCTGTTCCGGAAGATGTTTAAAGTCAAATTTGACATACGTCTTATCACCCTTTCAGATGCACTTATTGACTTTGTTCAGATCCTGATCATATATCTTCCAGACTCGCGATTTTGGCCGTAATGTTTTGCTTACGTTCCAGTTTAATTGCTTGATAGCCGTATACTTAAAAAAAACTTATCGCTATGCCCGAAAGTCCTGGAGTAGCTTTAATAGTCTTTATGAAGTCCTGACACAGTTTTTTGAATCGATACGATGGCACCTTCAGGGCAGCAGACAAACATTATTTGAAATCTGTTTGAACTGTACATATACGACCTATGATCGCAAATCAGTCCCATAAAGATAGGAAATCTCATAGTAAACGGGGTAACTATGCGCTCATGGGTAGTATAGAGGATTGGATATTGTGATCATCATACTCGGGTTTTCATTTCTTATGTGCAGAATTAATTTTCTCTTTTTTCCATCGCGTGACGATTTATGAAAATATTATTTTTTTTAAACTTTTACACGAGATCTCAAGAGAATTGTAATTGTAAGCAGATTGCAGTCAAAAGCTTCCAGAAATGACTGCAAAGAGCACTGTACCCGATAAGAAGACGCATAACGATTCTACATTCGTATAGCTTCAAGCTAACTCAGTTTTTTTGTAATTTTTTTGAATTATGTTAGGAAAATTTTGTTAAAAAATCAGAGTGGATATCAGCATTCATATTGCCATATTGCCATCAGGCCGCCTGCTAAAAAGTTACCTTGCTTCAGTTGTTAAAAGTTATTTTTTTTAAATCCAAAACTCAAGCATGCTTCAATTAAAAATTTTACAACGGATCAAAAAACAAAAAGTAAATAAAGTCAATAAAAAGTATAATAAACTGAACTCAAAAAGTGGAAAATTCCATAAATTTTTTTTTTTTTAATTTGCGTAATCAGATCTAAATATTTACGAAATGTATTATTTCTGTTTCTATCTCGCCAGGATGTGGTAATGGAATATGACCCACCGACGACGTAAATTATAGTGCTTTAAAAAATCTGGTTGGTCTTTGCTATCGGTCTATGGGTTTCTATTCTTTGTGATATATTTTTCCTCCAATGGGTTTCAAGCTTAAAAAAAATCAATTTTTAAATTTCATTTTATGATATCTTTTTTATGACAATATGCGAATTCTGATCTGGATATTAACCAAAATATACGTTTTCAATTTATAAAAATCTCTATAGTAAAGGAGATGACCTCTAATGGATTTATAAGAAAAATGGACCAAACAAAAACTTCTGAGCAACTCCGGGAATTAAGTAGAAAATCGTCTTTCTGCAAGAAAAAAATTAATAGCAATTATCCGGGTTTGTGAATGGCTCAAAATACATTTAGAAAACATAGTTAGGAAAGAAATCTTTTTTTTCTCGTAAACCAGTGCTATTTACAGCGACTGAACAATCCGGGTATTTGATGCGAACCATGGTTAAATGCATTAGAGATTTCCTGGGAGCCACCTTCCGGTCATGCTCCACACACATATTTCCCACGAGTGCATATCTCCAGCGAAAGCAACGCTTTCCCCAAAAGTCGACGACAACTTGCAGGTTGTCTACTGATCACACTAGCGAGTCTCTCCTGTGCTCAAAAGCCTTCCGATGTAAGCATGCGTGTATCGATCTGTGATCGACGCTGGCGACTGTTGGGCGCTGCTGGCGACGGAAATGGAGATCGCATTCGTCAAACGTCAACAAACGACCTCGGTTTTTCTGAACATTGACGGAGCGTTTGATATGCAGTTTCATTAAAAGTTCTGTCAGAGAAACTTCACCGATTTTTTTTTCACCCAAGTTGAACTACTCTTTAACCAACTCTGTTGCGTGAAAACCGTATGAACTTTGCCCATCGCTCTTCATCGACGTTGAGATTTAGCTACTCGTGTCTCCCCAAAGGTTCATGTCTTAGTCCATTTCTGTACAATATTTATGTCAGCAGTAATGATGATTGCTTGGCAAATAATTGTACATTGAGGCTAATTGCAGAAGATGGCGATGTGTCGATAGTAGGCACGAACCGCAACGATATACAAAAGCCACTGCAGGACAATTTATCAGTCTGGGCTGTTTAGTTGGGCATCGAATTTTGTGCGAAAAAAACAGAGACGCGAACAAGCAAAACTCCATTTTCTAATTAGTGGTAAACTAATTACCCATTCGATGTGTTTTAAATACTTAGGGGTCCAAAGGCACATATTGGTTACTTGAAGCAAAAATGTCAGCAGTGAGACGATTTTCTACGTTAAATTACTGGAGGTTGATGGGGTTCCCATCCACTCGATTTCATCAGATTGTATAAGACAACTATCTTATCGGTAATTGAGTATAAAAGTTTTGCTTCAGATCCTCTGTCAAAACGCACATCCTTCAGTTAGAAAGAAATCAGTTTCGGTGTTTACGTATAGCTTTTGGCTGCATATATTCTACTCACACGACGAGCCTTGATGTAATAGCTGGAGTGCTTGCTCTTTCCGAACGATTCTATGAGCTCTCGCTCTGATTTCTGATACGCAGTGAAGTAATGAATCCACTCATAATCACAACATCGAAGTATTGTAAATTTCCCCCTTCAATGACTGTTTAACACTACCTAGTCCATCAATACTAAATTCTGCTTAAATTATACCATTGCAGTTTAAAAACTCAAAGATTGCTTTTAATCTAACCATGAACCATCTCACATATGGAATCCCTGACCATCTGCGATCGTCGATTACACAAGCTATTTTTTGGCTAAGTATAATCATATCGAGACAAACAGTACTTCACAGATGGATCAAGTATTGATGGGTCAACAGGTTTCGGAGTATTGAACAAGAATCATTATTTTTTTTTTGCAAATCGGAAGAGCCATGTTGTGTCTATGTTGTAGAACAGGCAGCAGTACGTCCATTGTGCTCTCGGTCTAGTAAAGGTTCTGCCTTCTGACAATTAGAGAAAACCGAGGAGATTTGAAACAGAGGAAAGTTGAAACAGTGCCCATTACTAGCGAAACAGTACCGTTAGGGATAAAACAATAATGCATTTGTTTTATTTATATCGTGCCCACAAACCCTGCAATACACGCCAACTACGTTAAATAAGTGGTTGAGTATTTACGGTAAACACACTACAAAAAATGAGCAAAAGTAAGTTTTCGTTACTTTCTTCAAATTGGTATAAATAAGATATTAAGTGATGTTCAATCATGAAAATATCACTATTATGTAGTCTAAGAGTTAACATTTATGAATTGTATGCATTTCTTTCTATCTTTGTGATGTTTAAATTGTAAATTGTGGATCAAGCCTTATTTCTCAACCTAGGAGAGTTGAAACACCTTGTTTCAACTCTCCTCGATGATGAACTTATAGTCTTATTGCAATATTATAATCACATTAACGTCCCTGGACAAATAATAATAATCAAGATTATTATTTCCTGAATTGACAACAGTGATTAACATTCTTAATTTATTAGATCTAGATCATTTGAAACCACAGAATGTGCATTTGTTCTAATTGTTTACTCCAATCAACTTCTGAAGCTTGGAGCGAAGTGACCATAATCTAAAATGAACTAAATACTACCGACATGGATACCAAATTACCTGTTTTCATAAACCCGTATCACTTGTAGTCATAAATAGTATCACTGGTCATATCAACCATTTTAATAATTGTAGAATGTTCTAGGGGAATAATACATAACTAAATATATGATAAATGGGTTTTAATTTTTTTTTTTGGATTTATAGTTATAGTGGTGCGGTATAGTATCTTACCGTTATTACTGTTGGGATACGTGCAGAAATTCCTGCATTTGTAACCAAAATCTAAAATAAATTTTCAAAAAAAGTGTCAGTTTATACATAGATAAACACTGTGAAAAATATTGATAAGAATGCATGTCATTGTAAGGAATCATTTTAGTGTGAACGAATAAAAATGACACAATTGCAACATTTGATGCTTTAGAAAACGTTTTGATAATATTTAAAGTAACTGGTTACTTGTTTCAACTCACATTCATTGCTGTTTCAACTTACCTTGGCATGAGGAGAGTTGAAACAAAGAGAACACTGTTACAAAAATCAATATACTGATACTTTGTTATTGATTTTTACCAGTTATTCTGATGTAAATTAATAAAGCATAAGCAGAAGTAAGAAATTTAAAAATAAGCAATCATCGAATGACAGTTTTTTTCGATTTATCTAACAAAAACAAAAAAACTGTTTCAACCCTCCTCGGTCTCCCCTACCTATTTTTTTCGGACCGTCTCAGCTTTATTGAGGCTCCCCAATGAATGAAACCTTCCAAGACTGGTCGACCAGTCATTCCACGTGACATTTGCGTGGGTCCCGGCCCATTGCTCAATTCAAGGCAATGAAAAAGCGAACGAATACGCATAAAAAAGATGCTGCCAAAGGACATATACTTGAAATACATTTCACGTATAGCGAATATCCCAATGGCTCAAGTGTTCGTGGAAGCTAAATAACTCACGGAAACGAACATCGGATTCGGGAAAAATCTACCGCTCGGTTTCGGGAGAACCTCTCTCGCCGGGGGATTCTCCGTTGAAGTAGGTTAGATCCATCGATGATGACTAGACCGAGTAGTTCGCGAACAAGAATGTAATAAAGTCGGGAGCAAATGGCTTATCGTGGAAGTGGGGTAAAATGGAACGAAATGGGAACCAAAGGGCTTAAATGAGTTGCGGTGCTAAATGGCACCGGGCAGAGATCTAAAGGGCTCAAGAAGTTGTGATGCTAAAACCAAAGAAGAATCAGTACCGAGAGAACTTTCTTCACCAGGGAACTCTCCATCGGCATTAGCTAGATTCATCGCTGGGGACTAGACTGAGTAGACCGCGACGAGACATCACTAGTCGCGGGTCGTCGGGGCACCAGCGAACCGGATAACCTGCTCCACCCGAATCGCCGAACTGACCTCGATACCTGGGTGGTTGGCTCGGCCGAGGAGGACTCAGGCTCTGGGTTCTGAGCAAGAGCAATGGTTTTTAGTGGGTCGGGTGGCAGCCCAAACCCATTCCCTGAGAAGTTAGGGTTTTGTACTTTTTTCCTTTGCAATCTCAGGGCTTTTTTGAAAGTTTTTTTTCTGCCATTTAAAAACACAAATACACACACATTCAGACATTGTCCCAATTTGTTGAGCTGAGTATATTGGTATATGAGACTCGGCCATCCGGGCCTCGGATAATGTTTTCAAAGTTTGAGCGAATTCTAAATAATTCTTTTGATAGAAATATAAAACGTTCCATTATAAGCTTAATTTTGTAAAGACATAGTATGTAGTTCGTTGACTTAAAAACTATCAACAAGGTTCTCCAAACTTGTTTTATAACATGTATTGCGTAAATAATAAATCCGAAAATGAGAAAAATTGTCTGTATTATACACTAACATATAATAGCTCATTGAAGTAAAACTATCAGCAATAGTCTAGAAATGTCTCACTTATATAAATACTAATTTCATAATAAATCCGAAGAGGATAAATTTTCTGTATTGATATTTTAGTTTCTTCCATGAGAAACTATCTACGGTTTTTTGCCCACTTCAAATACTAGATTTTTTTTGCCCACTTCAGATACAAATAATTTAAGGTTACGATAGATTTAAATTATTCCACATAATTGTAATTTTCAGTGTTTGTAGTACTTGCAACGACTCTTTTAGTCGTAGAAAATTCAACTTTGGTCGAATATAAATACAGTAGTAGTAGTACAGTAGTCTAGATAGTTTAAAAAATTAGTAGCTTGTAATATTTTCCAAATTTTTTGAGCGACTGCTAAGATGTAACGAGATGGAAATAATGTTCCTCTATTTTCGATGTCTGGGTGTTAGATTGTTAAAATGATGACTGACATGACCCTATTCCACACCTCTTGGTTTCGAACCGAGCATATGAGCACAAGGTGTAATGTTTCTTCCTTCGAACATCTTGCTCTCATGTATTTTGTTTTTGACGCATTTATTACCATTTATTACCGCCTTTATTTCAAAACGATATTGAACAGTAGATAAGAGACCCCATCACATCACTCGATCCATTGTTGATTTGATCAAATATGTTGGTTTAACCAGGAACCCATATTCGTGAATTATATCCCATAGGTGATGTCGATCGATTGTATCATATGCGGCTTTGAAATCTATAAACAGGTGACACGTTGTATTCGCAACATTTTAAAGAGACTAGTCGAATCGAGAATATTTCATTTGTAGAGATTCCTGTCCTAGTAAAACCTTCTATAAATAAGAGTATTTTATGCTAAATAAGAGTATTTTATGCTATAGGATTATTTGGAAATACTCATTATTTACAAATAATCCTTGCGCACATCATTGCAACTTCCAGTGTCATATTATTTCGTAAGAGAAGATTTGTAAGCGTTCTACGCTCTGCTAATTGGATTCATTCACTTATAAGTGACACACACACTTCTTAGTAAAACTATCTTTTTCAGATTTGATTTTTCGGACTCTGATCATCAACGATCTATTGTATACATAAGATCATTGTCCCATTGTGATAAAGTTCGTCTATGACAAACCAAGAGAACACTAGAAATTCGGTTTGATGAGCTTTTTGCAGAAATAGCAACAGCTTCGATAGAATCAGATAAGCAAAAATTCCAATTTTTGATTTTTAAAGGGACTTACAAGAAATAAACACAATAAAAGTATTTCTGTGCATTTCTGTTGATACTATAATGTTCTAATAGGCTAATTGAAGTGTCATAAAGATCCCCAGTATTTTGAAATGAATCGCAAGTATACACAACCATCTTAACAGCGTGTCGGTTTTACCCCAACAGTGCACATTTTTTTATAAAAGCGATTAAAAATATTGAATTTCTCAAACTCGTCTTCAATGCACCTAGTTGATCATAGGACAGGCCGATAATAATAGGTACTGAAAAATGTGGTGATTTGAAAAGGATTTGTTCAGTTAAAACCTTAAAATCTACCAACGAAATTTAACATCTAGACGAGTATGAACGCTGCTTTCGTATGTTTTGTTTATTTTTATAACATTCGGCGTACTAACGTAAATCCAATTTTTCTTCAAATGCTCTAAATAAACGTACTAATAATAATGTATCATTATGAAATGAATAAAAATTTGATTTCTAGGAAATGTTGTGGGGTGTCGGTTTTACCCACAGTGTCGGTTTTTCCCACAATTCCCCTAGGCTGCATTTAGCAATGTGATTGACCGGTACTTGCAGCAATCCAGCTTATCACCTTTGTTATAGACGAGACAAATGTACTACCCCCTCATTATTCTATACGAGTAAACTGAACGAATTCCTATTCCAAACGTTCAAGCCAGCAATAGAAACTATAGCGAATTCATCACCCAAAAGTTAAAGTTAAATAATCTGTAGGGAAGCATACATCTGAAAAACAAACACTGATATTTGAAAACTACAAAGCATGCATAGTTATGCATGGACCAAAAGCCATTTTCAAAATCTTTCTCGATTTAGCAAAAGCTTTCACTACACTGAACATCGTTTGAATGATGATACATATACATACAGTGCTGAGATATGATTTCGAAAAAGTGATTTTGCGTAAATATTTGGGAGAAAAACATAGAATGAAGAATTTTTCTTCCAAACATTTACACAAAATTTTAGAAAGCATATTTCAGCAGGCAGTCGCGGAAGAACATAAAATGGAGAATCACTAAATTATGTACCAATAATTCACACAAGTTGACATCATAAGCCTGATAAAAATAAACAGCAGTGTTTGAATTGCACGTTTATTTCCCCGGCGGCAGTTTATCGTCTTTTTTTCTTCATTAGGCCATTACAAATCTTTTTTAAAAATTATGTCCAAGTACAAATTTTTTCTGAAGGGGGGGGGGGGGCAAACAAAAAATAAATATTTATTTTAATAAAGACGATTTTTTTTCTTTTTACATTTTCTTTCGATTGAACTATCATGGACGTTTCCGCAGGGTGATTTCGTATAGCAGGGTTGAGCTATTTGTTTTACTATAAAAATTCAAGCAAACATTACTGAATCAATCAAAAGTTCACATAGGAAAGAGATGCTAAAGTTTTCGTTTTAAATAATTTTCCGAACAGTGCAATTTCTAAATTCCCAATAAAAGCTTGAAAGTTCTCTAGAACTTAATGTAAACATTTAAGAGTACATTAAGGTATTAACTTTTGGTTGCTTGAATAGTTTTCATTCCGTTGTGGCGGCACATGGACCAACTGTACACACAAGGCATGAAAATCGGTCAAAGGTGAACCTGCTTGATAACAATGTACAGAAACAGGATTGCAACATTTCACTTATGGACTTTTGGAAAACATTCTGGAATGAATCCAAAGGTAAAAAGTGCGTCAATGGAATTATTCATATCAGATATGGTTTTCTCTGATATTTTTTCTATTGGGTATTTCGTATACAGTAGCCTGGCGAACCGTACATCCTGTGCATACTATATTTTTTTCGCACTCTAGTGGAAACATCAGCTTTGGTTTATCGCTTGTGCTTGAAGACTTGTAGATTTGTTTGTTTGGTACATGATAGTAATTCGGCTCGGTTCCGTGTACATCTTCGAAATCTTTGCATTTTTCTCCATCTTGTTGCGCAGTAGGTCGCCACATCAGATAAATTCATTTAATAGTCGTACGGATTTATGAAATGTATAGTAATCATCAGTTCATTTTTTGCCTTTTTCATATAAGGAAGACTGCGCAATCACTCTGAAATTCGACTTTTTAAGCTACACCCGGAGTGTCGAGTGTCATATACCACTAGGTTCAGTTCGTCGATATCTGAAAATGTCTGTATGTTTTATAGTATGGTTAAATAGCTTCAAAACTGCATTGGCCCTAGAAGGGACTCACTTTTGTGCCTAACCACTACTAACAGTCCTCACTTTTCATCCTTCCTTTTGTTCCACGAGACTGCATCGAAGCGTTATATCGTGGGGAGGCTGATTCAGTCTCAAGACAAAATGATACATTAGAGCGGTTTAGCTCCGAACACATATCCGGCTAATCGCAGTGATGAACTTCCGTTAGCCATTTGGCTCCCGTTTCTGTAAACCATTTAGTTCCTGTTTTCGCGAGCCATCTCAATTCCTCGTCGGAAGTTCTCCCGATACCGATGCCTGTTGCGCGAGTCATTTAGCTTCCAGTTTTGTCGCAATCTACTCGCATAGTCAATAAATCCTACTCAAAGGGCCAACCAGTACTTGGCGAGGACGGTTCAGCGATACCGGATGGTTCGCTGCTTCCGGTTCGTTGAAAACTCGACGACCCACCGCTGGTGCTTCACTCGATCTACTCGATCTTGTCCCTGACGGTGAAACTAGTCTGCTCACATGCTCGGTCCAGCGATTTCCGCTGGTTCGTGGTGCCCAGTACACTGGCGCCTCAAGCAAAGCTGTGGTTGCTCTCCCAGCCTTCCCCTTAACATAATCGTCGTGACTTTAAAAGTTCAAGTCAATGATATATTTTCCGACCGCGCTGTCTTTCGGCTGCTAGTCATCACCAACTCTGTTTTATGATGGGCAATCGTCTCCGTGTCGAGTGTCTCCTCTTCTAGCGATTGTCCGATTACTTGGAACACCACATCATCCGTGAAGCCGAAAATCGTTATATCTCTGGGAAGGTTCAGCTTCAATACTCCATCGTACACTGCGTTCCACAGCGTCGAGTCGAGGAACGTCAGTTGTAGTTGTGATTCCCCCTTGTCTGTCTCGTAGTGTTCGGTATTGAAAGTAGCTCTATAATATCCTGCAGAGTTACTCATGCTGTACAGCGAATGGGCGATTGCTTCCCAGCTAGTACTATTGAAGCATTCTTCACGCTCAAGGGAACCACCACGCAAAAACGATATCCTTATCGCTGCTGTCTCCACAGCTCCCACAACCGTTTGGATGAATTTCACTGTAGACCTGCCTATAAGGAAGCCGAATTACACGAGATGCCGTTCTCACGGTCCGCGTACTTCGTTAGCTTGTTCAGGATTACTCCTTCTCTCTAACATTACCAAGGGATATATTGACTACGCTGGAAGATTTCCATGTTGTCCCGGCATCGGAAGCAACATCAGCTTTTGTCGCTTCCAATTATCGGATCGTTTTGAACATATCCGGGCTCTCATGTATCGCTTCACTTTTATGGCTTTCGCCATCTCGATAAGCTGTCTGTTGGTAAATCGATCTTCATCTTTGTGATCATCCTCCTCACTGTACGACGAAAATAGATTCATGTTGTGGGAAAACCTTTCAATGGTGACCTCCATCTTTTCCGGGCACCTTTCAGGTGGTGCAGCTGAGCCTTTTATCTTTGTTATGCCAACTTTGTAGGTCTCTCCTAAGGAAATTCGCGTTGGCTTTGTGGCAAGGCTTTCTTGTACAGCTTGACTGCTTTGTTAAGAGCGGTTCTTGCAGCTCGCTTCCCTCGAGCTTTCTGACTTCTTTTTAATTTTAAATATATTTGACACGGCTCAATGCGTTAGCACAACTGAGCCGTGGAGCGCACCTTGGGTGTCATTTGGTCCGTCTTCTCTCGCGTTTTCGTTTACGTCCATGTCAATATCGGTACTGCATTCATCTTGCTCATCGTCGGATGTTATTTGTTGTTTGTGCTTACGGGTCGCTATTGTAAATCCTTCTTCATCGGTATTAGATTCCTTATTGGTGGTGTTGGTTGTTGGTTTGGAAACATTTGCTGTAATCGTTGTTACTTCGATGTTGGTAATGGCAGTTGGTTTAGTGGTACTGGGGCCGATCGTTGTTGAGCTGGTGTTTGTGAATGTCCGGTCTGCAGTCGTTGGTTTACCAACTGGTTGTGGTTTAACATACGAGGATTGTATACCGGCTTTGGTCGTATCAGGTGGAATTTCTTTAGCAGTCTCTGCGCAAGGTTTCCCGTGGTGTAGCGGATGATCACGATATTGACAGGTAGGAATCTGTCCTGGGTGCGTGACTAGTGTTCGTTGAGAATATTCAACACCATGAGGTGATTTGCATGTGAAAGTCAAGTAAGAGGGAATAGGTTTTGTCGGACGCATTCTCACCACACGAACTCCGTTGCGGAGTCTTGGGAAGAAGTTCCTCCAACTATCTTCCTTAACACTATTCACCTCTCCGTATTTTGACAGGATTTGTTTGATAGAGAAGGAACTAGTACGTGGTGCCAGGTCATGTCAACATTTATATACGTTGGGATACTGTATAAAATGTCATTACATTCGATGACGTGTTTCATGTTGTTCTGGGAAGCGAATGATTCTGCTTGACTAATATTTTTTAACATATTCAGTACCGCATGACGTAAATGGTAGAATTGCACCGCATAAAGTACCGCAAGCTACGTTGAACTTCAAGTCAACCTTCAACATTTGCTCCCCTTCATGAATTGATGGTATTACCGGATATTTCGTGTAGTCAACAGCAACATAGTTTGCCCGCATCGTGATATACTTTTGCTTGGCATTGTCACGCATTGTTTGTTCACGTATCACACACTAGGCAGAAGGAATCAATTTTTGCCAAGCGTCGCGCTGGTAAATTTGATTACTTGCCCTATGGTATTGCAGCGGAGCGATTTCTAGCTTCTGAACTGAGCGAGATGAGAAACCGAAGTGATCTCCGACTTCTTCTCCAAGCTCGGAGGCAACTTATACGTAGATCGATAATCGTCGTATTGCACCCGGCGACCGTTTCTCAGTTTCCCATCCCTTGGTATGGTCGCATTACACGCCTTTGTTAGTAGTGCCGTGAACTCGTTCGCATTTAGGTTGAAGAGGATACCCTCAAATTCAAGTTCTTCGACGGACACATTCCTGTGAAAAATCGCTGTTTTCCATCTTCACTCGTTTATATATCTCCTACATATTCATATTCATGTGTAGTTCATAGTCCTGTTATCAATGCTGTACCAAATCGCTTGGTGGTCGCTGTGGATATATCCTCGCACACTTTTCAGTCCATCTTTCCGGTTACTCCAAGGCTACAAAAATTGACATTGATAATGGATTCCCGGTTCTTCCTGCGGTAAGTGCCGATGATACCATTATTTGTAAGATCTATATTTAGCTTTGCTAGAACATTCTTGATCGCTGATGGCCAGACAAAGTTCTTTTGATTCCAGCGTCTATCTCGAAAATTTCGCATGTTTCTGGTTCTTGGAATATTTCAGAATTAATGTCTCTTCGGCTTCTTGGAAAACGGCTTATTCAATTTTCACAAGCTTAGCCTTAAATGGAAGGTTTGGTAGCAGATTTTGATCTGATCAAGTTCATAAGAATCGCACATATGGCTGCGGAAATACGGTATGAATACTACGATCCCATATGAAATCTTTAAATGTCAAAAACCTTTCGGTAAAGCTCATGTACAGGGGTTGTAATTCTCTCTCACTCACGCGAGAAGTAGCTTATCCGATGTCCAACTTTTCCGAGATAAGATGAGTCGCAAAATTCTCCGTGTCCACAAATAGCGTGAGAATGATTTTCCGGATAAAATTTATTTGACTTTTTCCTTCTCACCGGAGAAGGTGATAAAATTTTAATTTCGTGGAAATCAATAAAAACTTCAAAAAATACACTTAATTACAAAGAAAAGCGGCAAAGAAGTATGATGGACTTGTTTTATCGTGTTTTGGAATAACGACAGCAAAGCAGGGAACGCCAAAAGGATACCGTGATAAACTCATTCACTCATTCTCCGGCTGTTTTATTTATCCGGAGAAATAACACGTTGTATTTATCCGGAGAAGTTGTGTGAGAATAACTTTTCGTGTGAAAATGTGAGTTTTTATTGTCGCAGTAGCAAACTGTCCGGGCGCATTTACTCATATGAGCGATAAATGCAATACCTGCTCATGTATATTAAATATTGAATCACATATAAATCTCCAGGAGTCAGATTTGAATTCAGATTGTTTCCTTATCGAAATTATTTTCGAATGCAACGATCGATTATGTCTCTATCGACTGTTGCGTTTAAAATGGAATCGATTCAGAAGTCGGTCTGTATTACCCTTTCCATGAGATGTTTGTTTGATAATACACAGATGGGTCCTTCCTTCCGCGACCAGCAAACGTTTCATTTGATGTTGGACTGGATCGATGATCTCATTTAAACTTCACATTTACCCGAGAATGGTCAAAATAAAAATTATCATGGGATGGTAATTTCTAAAACTACCATAATAGTTTTCAGTTACGAAAAGCAAAACTCTATGGAAGCTATTGTTGTTCTATAAAACGTGACATTTTTTTGAATTTTGGTTATTTAAAAAAAAATTATTTGCCCCCTGATTTTTTTCAGTGATTTTGAAGGGGGGGGGGGGTGACATAATTTTTAAAAAATATTTGTAATGGCCTTAGTGAGTGGGTAACAACATTTTTACCTCACAAGAACTTGCGAAAAGATTCTGACAATGCAGTATAGAAGCTCCATCTCAATGGCATCCCTTATTATTGAATACCCAGGCAGTTTAGTGACTATAATAACATATAAGAAAGAATTTCTATCTAATAATTCTATCAGTATTTATTCACATACTTTCCTGTATGGCTATGTGCAATTTATGACTGGTTATGTTATTGACATATCATAACTGTAACTTTATATATAAAAGTTAGCGCAAGAAATTTCTAATCGAAATTTTCAAATCAACGGTCAGACTATAGAAATCATCAATGGGGAAACATGTGGCTCTGCATAAACAACCGGCTAACCGACATTTGTGATTTCTTACCTCGTTCACCATTGTTCTATATGATCGGTGTAAAGTCAGACCGGACTAAGTAGCAAAATCTCAAAAGATGAGATGATGATAGGATTGAATCAAGAATTTCTTCTTCAGTTACCTTTCATTTGCGCCAGATTTGAAAAATATTATTATTAGCATGAATTATGAAATGAATACATTGCGAATAATACCGCAAAGAATGCAAAGATTCAATCTTTGTACACGTTTTTCTCTGTATCAATGTAATATCGCTTAGTCCGGTCTGGCACCAAACCGACATCATGCATGCGCATGCGCTTTGCATTCATTTTCACTGAAGTTAGAATGGACATACGGCATTTGGTAAAAATGCGGCTGCAAATATTGGTATTTCATCAACTTTACTAAAATATGAATAACTCAAAAACGAAGCATCGTAGCTATGTAATGTAAGCGAACGAAAAATTCTACACAAAGCAAGCTACAATCCTATGCAATAATCTAGGGTACTTTTGAATAAAATATCAGAGATATTTTGGTTCGAACTAGAAAATGCTAGCCGCGAGTAATCATCAAAATTTTAAAATTTTAGTTATACCAAAAAATAGCTTAATTCCTTGCGCAACTTTACACGAGAGGAATTGTTGATATCTTTTACGTAAAATTTTTAAAAATTCGAGAAAGCGCCGCAGCCGATCCTGCTACCTTTCGCTTTAATGCCAAAAGATCCTGACTCCTGCGCTGCAGAAGACAAAAAGCTAAATAACCGGGAAACTGTAAGCTTGTTCATTGACTCTACTCCACGCTTTTCTAAACTTTCTTACCTCAAATCCTTGCTCTCCCTTGAGTACTATGGCTCTTAATATTTGAAAAATACTTCACCTTCCCACAATCACTTTTTCAAAAGCATTTTCCCACCCGGTCAATTGTTTTTCCACCAACTATTTTGCATAATTTGAATCCTGATAATCTAATAAATCGACTGATCATAACTCTCCGAGCTCTCTATGGAGGCAGTTCGTTTTCTGGTGATGTGTATAGAGTGAATAAGAATATATATATATATATATATATATATATATATATATATATATATATATATATATATATATATATATATATATATATATATATATATATATATATATATATATATATATATATATATATATATATATATATATATATATATATATATATATATATATATATATATATATATATATATATATATATATATATATATATATATATATATATATATATATATATATATATATATATATATATATATATATATATATATATATATATATATATATATATATATATATATATATATATATATATATATATATATATATATATATATATATATATATATATATTGTCAGTGAAGGTCAACCATTGTTTGAGGCAATCTTTGTTCGCCGGTGCCCAGGCTGGTGAAGTGAATACCAGAATAGCCGGACACGCCGCTACATTAGCTAAGTATTATTTTTTTCTTTCTTTCATTTCCCTTTCCCCGATCGGTCTCTACTTTTTCCCTTTCCTCTGAATACAAGTTTCATCTCTCGTTCACACCACGTGCTATCCTCGTGCCTAAATGGCCGAGGGCGAAGGAATATAGGATGGGAATGATATTCCCATGGATTTACCGGATAAATCCGAAATTACTCCCTCCCCTGATTCCCTCAGTCCTCCTCGTATTAAAACATACCTAGCCAGTTCAAATGGCCCCTGGGTGGTGTATTTCCGGCCCAACACGAAATCGCCTAATATTCTAGAGATCTCACGGGAGCTGACTGCTAACTACCCGGCCGTAGCTCAGATAACACGTGTTCGAGCTAATGAGATACGCGTTATAGTAAATGACCTCGACCAAGCAAACCAGATTGCTCGCAGCGAGCGTTTTACGAAGCAATTCAGGGTGTATGTGCCTTGTAGGGCAGTGGAGATCGATGGGGTCGTCGCCGAACCGGGAATGGCATTCCGCATCTCGATTCGAGTGACTCGATTCGAAACGATTTGAAGTCGTTTCGACTAAATTGCGGTATTACGTATCGAATTCGACCAAGCGTTCAAGCTTGTTAGATTGCGGTACTAGATTTCGACTGCCTGTTCGAGCGCAAACTGTCAAATAAGAGTATACACTGAGAAAAAATATTTTTAATTCTGCTACGAATAGGTTTCATAAAACCAACTTTGGTAAAATATAGGAATTGTTTTATTTTAGTTTTTAGTTGCTTGTTATCGAAATATAATTGGATAAGTTTGGCAAATATAGTAGTAGTTTTTTCTAGTACACAATAGGGGTGAGCTCTTTGAAATAAAATCGATGTTGTCAAACATAGATCCAAAAACGAATCATTTCGTTTCATTGACGAAAAATAGCTTAGACATCGATGATAACTTTTACGTCAGATTTACAAATAAAATTTTAGCTCATTCCAAATTTTTTCTTGCATTCTTCAGCTAAAAATATTTGACAGATATTTTTGTTATGGCTGAATATAATATTTACTTCAAGGTATGAGCTTTCAACTTCACATTTTTCAATCGCTGATAGCTCGTAAAGTATTTGATGCATGGAAAAAAAAATATAAAAAGTTTCATTTTCGCATGAGCTTGCCGAATAAATCGAGAATTTTTTTAAAAGTTGGATCAAATTTTTTGCTTATTTTTCTTCAAATAATAAAAATCATGTGAAAAATATGGTGTAAAAATTTTGCAGTGGACCTCAAAATGTTTTGCGAGATATTACAATTATAACATTAAAAAGGGCAATTTTACATTAAACGCCATGTTATGGGCCAGCTTTAATTGAAATATCTCGTAAAGTAATAAGGTTCTCAAAATAATTATAAATGTTTTCATAGAATAAAAAACTTATTAGTCCAAGCTTGTTTTTTCGGTATGTTTCTAACATTTGCAGAATTCATAACATAAATAACAAAAAAACTATATCAGATTTTTATTGATAAGTTTCTTCGAAATATGTAAAACTACTCAACTATTCGTTCATCAAGATGCCATTAGACGAAACGAACTATTTACAATGCACGAAAATGCTTCGTTGCAGAAAATGAGTAATGATTTTGTTCATCGCATGATAATTTTAATTCCACCTAAGATTTTTTTTCAGTGTAAACAAAATTGCAGTTTGTTTTGTTTTTTTTCTGATGAGCGTCAAATTCACAGAATATAAATAGTAATAGTGGTAAATAAATTGACCCAAGCATGTTCTTAATTTGTTCACGTCACTCTCCCTCACCACCTTTTCCAATGCTTGGGCATTATTTTAGTTTGATATAACTGTATTCTTGAACTTCTTACCACACAATTTTAATATATCTCGCTGTTTGAGTTGATACACCGAAAAATCAAAATTCCTAGCTGGTAGTGTGTCTTATTCGGACCTCAGTCGCATGATGGAATGTATTATCTGCAGAATGAGTTATTCACAATTATTCTTAGATTAAATAATATATTTAATATCTAAATAATTGTTTAAAACAACGCAACTTCGAAACCGCTTTTCTAAAATCTTTTGGAAAATAATCATAGCGAGCACTGCCCTTTTCAATAAAAATGGCTAATTTTGCATTAAAATTTTGGTTTTCAGAGGGATTCAGGAAACTGATAGCTTCCAAAAGCAACAATTTTTTCAGCAATTGATGCCGCAAAAATTTAAGAACTAGTTCGTTAAAATAGCCATTTTTAGTTGAAGTAGTCAAAACAAAAATGCGTTTTCGTGTTTGCGGGGTTGTCCGTGTACTTGTTAGTTAATTATTCTGCTATAGCGCACAACTAGAGATAGGGAGAACACAATCAAAATGAAGTGTTTCCAGAAATTGTAGATGGCATAATTTTCAATCGGTTGATGCATTCAAATTTGTTAGTAATTCAATTTGATTCAAATTTCTTTGCTATATAAGATAATATTCTGTATTTTCATGCATTTAATACAAATGACTATTTAACACCTAATTCTGTTGGTGTATAAAACGTACATTATGGCATTGAATTCAAGGCTATATTGTGATATTGAAAACAATTGAGGTATAATCGGGAACAAATGCATCAATTACAATATAAAATTGTTTAAATCACCACTTCGAAATCAAGAATGATTGTGATTCTATACATCTATCAAATAGCGATTAGACAAGTCAAGGTGTCTTCACTTTGCTCAATCGATACGTAAAACGTACGTGGGAGCTTTTTACACCTTTTGGTAATTTTAAATCCTCTAAGTATTTCGAAATAAAAACACAAATCATAATCTCGAACGACAGTCGACAGAAATAAAACTATCGAGCAAATACGTTCTACTCGAGTCGCTTTCGAGTTCGATTGTTATGGTTCCATAATGCCAACACTTCTCGATAATCTAGTACTTCTTCGAGCTAACTCGAACGAAAATTTACTTTCGAGCTTGGTTCGAAATACATAATGCGAAACAAGGTCGAGTCGATAGAATTTTGATCGAATCGAGATGCGTCATGCCACCCCCAGGATGCAACGGTGCTTAGCAAAATAAACACTTACGAGCCAGCATTTACCGCCTCATATCTCGTTATTCCAGCACAAATATATTAAACATTGCACCGATACATAACTTTATTTTAGCTGGAGAACCTTTTTACGATTACTTCACTTTAAAATCACTCGTCAAACACTAGGATAGGCTCAGTGTTATAATAGGATAACATTAAATACGAGGGCTCACAATATTGCCATGTTTTGCCGATACACTACCACAATGAAAACAAACTTTTAGAATCCATCATACAGAAAAGAATCACCAGTGCGGCCAAACCAAAACATGAACTTGAAAATATATTGTTATGCAATTTCAGGTATAAGTTATCAATTATTTCAAGTTATTAAACTAATTGTTGATTGCAGATATTGTATTTTCATTTACACATACAATTCGGATGGAAAGGATGTGTGATGTGAAACTTGAGATTCCAGTTGTTAACCTTCGCATGGTTATTTCCTGCGTGCGATATTCTGGGCGCTCTTCTACTAACAGCTGATGAGTTTCTTTCATGTGTGTAATGTTTACGTTTGTTTTGATCTGCTGAAAAAAGCAGAATTATTCGTATTACAAATCACGCGTTGGCGTCCATGATCTGGATACCTAGTTAGAATCGACGGAAATGGAATATGAGGCATTGCGTTTCAACTAGATTGTTTTTCGATGAGGTGAAAATCGGGCACACCCATGAGGCGATAATTGGATCGTTAAGGTGGGAATATATGCACAGAATAGAACATTTATTTTCATTTGTGCTGAAAATTGAGACAATTTTGCTAAATAAGCATTATATAGATGTTTAAGAAACAGTACACTGTTACTTTATTCTGAGAAAGGTTATAGGTAATATGGCTTCTTTTAGTTACTCAAAAAATAGGGCGATCCTCTCCCAAATGATGCCAAAATAGGCGCATTACCCTACATATTTTTAGTTATTTCGTCATTAGAATGTCCCTTTCCACGTTAAACTGGTTAAAAACCATGATTTTTCGAAAGTTGATTTTTTTTTAATTCATTACTTTTGAACCGCTAAATCGATTTTCATGGGTTGTAGGCCAAATAAAAGGTATTTAGGTGTAGTTTCAAAAAAAAATATTAGTTTTAAAAAATATTCAATTTTGTACGAACAAAATACGCATAAAATGGTTTTTCTTGATTTTAACTGCGAGGGTCCTTGAATACTCCATACTTTTATATTTTTATTTGATAGATCATTAAATTCTTCACAACATCTCCTAACATATTTTTGATTCAGGTCCAGAGGTTTCGGAGATATAATCTTTTGAAAATAAAAAAATCTATGTATACACCCCACATGCATGGAAACGATGAAACCGCATGGTAGTGCACCAAACACCTCCAGCGAGTCACAGCAGCTGTGAATAAAGAAATCTATGATTTACTTACAAACTGGGTGCAACATTCGTTTCAACCTGGGGGCTGTCCATTAACCACGTAGAATAAAAATTCAAACATTGCAGACCCTCGCGTTCAAAATATTTTTACCGAGCGTCATCTTTAGTTAAAAATTCCACTTCAATAAAAATCCTGGTGGTTTTAAAAGGGTCGTATTCCGCCATTATTTATTTATGTATGTATGTAGTAAAATCCAGAAGAAGCACGAAGAGAAATAAGTAAAACATTTTTATAACTTTATTCGTTTTATTTTTCAAGAGGAATTTCATTTTATACATATTTCTTTCGTCGAAAATGAACACCGTTTGACAATAATATAGTTTTCATTTTGAGGCTTAAAACTATGGAATGACTGTGTTCCCGAAATTTGGTTTAAACGTGTAAAATGATTTTTTAACTTTTTTCTCCATTTTATTGTATTCGGATTCCGAAATAAGCTGATAGTGTAAAGGGCGAACACGAAATTATTGCGACACATTCAACAGGGCATAACTTTTTTACCATTGCACAGTGGTTTTTTTGCCAAAAGCACGCGAGTAATTATTTACACAAAAACGGTCAAGTTTAGATCAATAATGTCTTCTGAAAGTGTTATCAGTATTTCAAGACCTTTCTTCTGGTTTAGTACATTGAGTGATTAATCTCCCTAAAAGTGAGATATTTTTCTCATTTTTTTAAATGTATAGATAATGAGATCATATGTTCTGCAATGTTGTAGAGCTACTTTTTGCGAACAACTTTGCTTAAGAGTCCAAAACTGTATATTCAATACTTGTGAAGTTATAGTGCCTTGTTTGTGGATGACCCCTTAAAATCATTTTTTTAATATAACTTTTTTGGTATCGTACCTATGAATTTAGAATGTTCTACAAAGTTATTTTCGTCAATGCCACCCGCAACTCTTTAGAAGAACGTTTTGTTCTAGCTCTTCTATCTTCGAAGTTATTTAGCAATTTTTGAAAAAAATAGTTCTATTTTCAATAGCAATAACTTTTGAACGGGCAAAAACGGGCAACCAGCTATAGTTATAAATATTAGTACAACAAATGAACTACAAAATCCAATTTATTTCATTTGTCTACTGTTGTCTCCGGTGCTGTTATGGACGGTTTAGGAAGTGCTTTCAGCTGCTTAGTATGCATTTTTCATTAAGTGGAATTGTTCATCTGTTCCTCGCTAGATTCTCTTTTTGCGTATGCGTGTGCAGGAAAGAAATTGAGAGAGAGAGAAAGAAAGAGAGAGAAAGAAAGATCCACAGTCTTCTGAAATAAATGCAAGACTTCTTGACTATTTGCATTATTCTAGCGGCAACATCGGGCATATTATGTTCGTCAACGTTATAATATTGAATGGCTTGTTGAGCTACAGAACCTATTTTCATACTTTCTGTTGCGGAAACCCAAAGGGAATTTTTGTGACGTTTATCAAGGGAACCTAAATAGTATAACGAGTGTACTTTTCAATAAACAAGAATACAAAGTATATAAATAAATTATGTTTCAATCAATTACCTTGCATTCCAATTGTACACCTTTTGATGAAAATCCCTTTAAATTAGTATCACTTAAAACGTTTCGTGTCGTTGAATGTACGAAAAAGCGTGTACACTCTCCCGCATACGTGACCGCGTTGAAGTTCGGGAATCTTCTAGTTTTGAGCGTTACCCTTAGTAACAGTCAAGGATTGCTACATCTCGGAGCTATTTAACACTGATTTTCTTAAAGGCGATTTCGTAGAAGTTATGCGCTTAGTGGTCCTCTCCAATCTCTCTCTTTTTCTCTCTTTCTTTCTCTCTCTCTTGTTCTTTATCACTCTCTTTCTCTCTCTCTCTCAATTTCTTTCCTGCACACGCATACGCAAAAAGAGAAGCCAGCGAGGAGCAGTTGAACAATTCCACTGAATGAAAAATGCATACTAAGCAGCGGAAAGCACTTCCTAAACCGTCCATAACAGCACCGGAGACAACAGTAGACAAATGAAATAAATTGGATTTTGTAGTTCATTTGTTGTACTAATGTTTATAACTATAGCTGGTTGCCCGTTCAAAAGTTATTGCTATTGAAAATAGAACTATTTTTTTTCAAAAATTGCTAAATAACTTCGAAGATAGAAGAGCTAGAACAAAACGTTCTTCTAAAGAGTTGCGGGTCGCATTGACGCAAATAACTTTGTAGAACATTCTAAATTCATAGGTACGATACCAAAAAAGTTATATTAAAAAATTGATTTTAAGGGGTCATCTACAAACAAGGCACAAGTATTGAATATACAGTTTTGGACTCTTAAGCAAAGTTGTTCGCAAAAAGTAGCTCTACAACATTGCAGAACATATGATCTCATTAACTATACATTTAAAAAAATGAGAAAAATATCTCACTTTTAGGGAGATTAATCACTCAATGTACTAAACCAGAAGAAAGGTCTTGAAATACTGATAACACTTTCAGAAGACATTATTGATCTAAACTTGACCGTTTTTGTGTAAATAATTAATCGCGTGTTTTTGGCAAAAAAAACCACTGTGCATTGGGTAAAAATCAACTAAATTTTGCACAATTTCTCATTGATGTGTATTGTTTACATGCTGCCAAACTCGAAGTCGTGTTTTTCGATTCAACGAAAATGGAGGTGAATCAACGCGAGTCTAGAGAACAAATTCTTTCCAAACACCTGGAATTTCCTGGCCTGTCACACCGACAGTTGGGGAAAATGTTGAACATTCACCATTCAACCGTCTCTAGAGTGTTGAAGCGGTTCCAGGAGCGGTTGACGTTGGACCACGGCAAAGGAGCTGGAAGAAAACCGGGACTAGAGAACAAAAAGACGGAGGGAAAGGTGAAGCGGATGATTAAAACAAATCCCAACGTCTGAAGCCGTGATTTGGCTAAAAAGATCGGCATGCCGCAGAGCTACGTCCAGAATGCAAAGAAGAGAGCTGGACTACATACATACAAGGTACAGAACTTCACAAACCGCAATAAGCGGCAACAATCGACGGCTAAAACTCGGACACGGAAGCTATACGAGAAGATGCTGACACTGACAAAATATGGCTGCTGTGTGATGGACGACGAAACGTATATAAAAGCCGATTTTAAGCAAATTCCGGGGTTGGAGCTTTTCACCGGCAAGAGCAAGTTCTATGTGGACGACAAATTTAAGAAGAAGAAAATGTCGAAGTTCGCCTCCAATTATCTCATTTGGCAGGTCATCTGCTCTTGCGGACTGAGGAGTGAGCCTTTCGTGACAAAGGGCACAGTAAATGGCGAGATCTACAAATCTGAGTGCCTCGAGAAGCGCCTTTTGCCGTTCATGCAGCAGCACGACGAAGCTCCGGTATTTTGGCCAGATTTAGCATCATGCCACTATTCTAAAAGTGTCCTGGAGTGGTATGAGGCCAATTCTGTCCATTTTGTTCCAAAGGACATGAATCCGCCAAACTGTCCGGAGCTGCGCCCGGTGGAGCAGTACTGGGCAATGGTGAAGCGGGAACTTCGGAAGAGCAAGAAGACAGTCAAAGACGAGAAGGACATGTTAAGAAAATGAAAAAAAAAACTGAGAAACTGGTACCGGATGACACTGTGAAGACTTTGATGGAGGGCATCAAGCGAAAATGCGTTCAATTTTACACTCAAGGCTCCATCGATTAACTCTTCTTTTGATTTTTGAGGTAAATACATGTATAAAACTACCCTAAAATTTTGGTTTGATTTTAAACATTATAAGAAAATTGGAATGACATTTTCGGTGTCGCAATAATTTCGTGTTCGCCCTTTATTTTTGAATCTGGCTTAGAAATAGCCCAAGAATAAAGCTCTTGGGCTGTTGTTCAATACTCCTCCCAAAGCATCACAAGGACCCTTTCCATGACAAGCTGCGAAAAAATTCCATGCGGCATCAATGCCAAAATCTTTTTGTTTAATGTTTTGATGATGTATACATATGCATACGGTATGCGTGTCACTTGTCCCTGCCAAAATGCAGTGTTTCGGACGGTTACTAGCGAACATGGAAAATCATATTTTAATATCATTATAATATTATCATCATATCATTATAATATTATTATAATATTATCATCAAAACATTAAACTTATTTTAAAACATTACAAAGCATTAAATAACTTCCAGATGGTGTTAACTCCTGTCATGATTTGTTTCCAAAAATAATTCGTGAAAATTCGAGCGAACAATGTTGGCTCCAGTGTTGCGGAGAATGCCCTGGAACGCAAATTTTAGCGACAGAACTAATGAGTATTCTTGGTAACGGCCATATTGAATCATTAAAATTCAAACAATGGCGTCAAATAGAAAGATGCATTATAGACTTAGTTGAAATGGACACACAAGAATTTATTGATGCTTTTTCAGAAAAATTATTCAATATATAATATACAAGCAAACTACTTGAAACACATTTGAAGGCTACAGAATGCATCATTATCTGTGATTTTTTCGGAGAATTATTCTTTCGTAGTGAGGCTTTCATTGGGTAAACGCTCAATGTACTATTCACCCTTGTGATATTTATTTTGAAGACGAAGAATTGAACCGCACTTAAATACCTTTCATTTGACCTATAACTCATGAAAATCGTCATGAAATATATATATATATATATATATATATATATATATATATATATATATATATATATATATATATATATATATATATATATATATATATATATATATATATATATATATATATATATATATATATATATATATATATATATATATATATATATATATATTAGACCTTTCCACATTTTGAAAAAGTTTTGAAATATACATGGGTCAGCTCAAATTTTTGTTCTGGGTGTGAATTTAAGAACTTTCGCCAAAAATGGCCTAATTTGGACATGATTTAGAGGTGTCTCCAATCAAAAGTCGTGTTTTTGCTATGTTTCCATAGGAAGATCACTTACACTCTGATTTGATAGGCCCTACATGCCCACATATCATCAAAGGTTGTTCCTTACACATATCTTAATATGTTTTAACAGGTGAAAATAGCTCTAATCGTAACAGAAAATTTGTTAACTGGATTTTCATATAGAAAAGTATATCAAAACCAAGGAAAATTAGTAGAATTTTTTCTTGGTTTTGGTATTCTTTTCTATATAAAAATCCAGTTAACAAATTTTCTATTGCGATTAGAGCTATTTTCACCTGTTAAAACATGTTAAGATATCTGAAAGGAACAACCTTTGATATGTGGGCATGTAGGGCCTATCAAATCAGAGTGTAAGTAATCTTCCTATGTAAACATAGCAAAAACACGATTTTTGATTGGAGAAACCTCTAAATCATGTCCAAATTAAGCCATTTTTGGTAAAAGTTCTTAAATTCACACCTAGAACAAAAATTTGAGCTACCCATGTATATTTCAAAACTTTTTCAAAATGTGGAGAGGTCTAATATATATATATATATATATATATATATATATATATATATATATATATATATATATATATATATATATATATATATATATATATATATATATATATATATATATATATATATATATATATATATATATATATATATATATATATATATATATATATATATATATATATATATATATATATATATATATATATATATATATAAAAGTCGTGTTTTTGCTATGTTTCCATAGGAAGATCACTTACACTCTGATTTGGTAGGCCCTACATGCCCACATATCATCAAAGGTTGTTCCTTACACATATCTTAATATGTTTTAACAGGTGAAAATAGCTCTAATCGCAACAGAAAATTTGTTAACTGGATTTTCATATAGAAAAGTATATCAAAACCAAGGAAAATTAGTAGGAAAATCGAAAATCGAAAGGAAAACGTTCAACGCTTGCTATTGATACCTTGTTTGCTATGTAAAACTTGTTTAAAAAGTTCAAAAACTACTTTTAATGCGAATCAACATTAATGCTAGAACCTATAAATATGGGTGTCACAGTTTTTCTTAATGCCAGACATGTCTAAGCCACAGAGCAGAACACACGTACGTGTGCTGCTCAACGAGAAGCTGCATTTGGACCACCAACCAAATCATAGCTATTGCCTTATCGCTGCCAACCAAGAACTGTCGTCGTCCTGCGTGAAATTTATCGCTCTCAGAAGTGGACAGAGTTACTAATTCGCAAGCTGCTCTTCCAGTGCCTAGTCCGTGAGATTGCACAGCATTTCAAAACCGATCTACTCTTCCGGAGCTCAGCCGTAATGGCCCTCTAAGAAGCCAGCGAGGCCTGCCTGGTTAGTTTGTTGGAAGATACCAATCTGTGCGCTATCCATACCAAGCGAATAATCATCATGCCGAGCGGGAAATGCCGAAATAATATTCACAACAAACGGTTCTTATTAGGACCACAAAATCGTTCTCACAAAAATTACAATTGCAATTTCCATTTCGTGCTTTGGAAAATAACTTCCCTCTTATCGGGTTAGTTATTTTCTATAATATTATCCGAAAAATGTACGATAAAACTAATAAACTGACCAATTGGACGGAAGCAAGAAAATACCTACAAAAATTTGAGTCAGAAAAGTGACATTGACGGAAAAATGCTTCGATCTTTCCAAGTGTTTGGCAGCTGAAGTAGCCGATTTGTTTTCCAACGTCAATTATTTGCGCTGTGCTGTACGGAACAAACAGATTTTTGCGCGATTCGTTGGGAAATAATCAAAACAATTGTGTAGTATATTTCGTAGATTTTACCGTAAGTTTTAATAGATTTTGTAAAAGCATTAATTAGCCTGCTTTGATTGGTGGTTTTTGCAAATCTTTCAAGAACATTAGTGAATGTGGCAACCCTGCTACTAAGCGAAAGCCACACCAAAAAGAATGATGAAAATATTTCCATTTGTCACACAAAAGGATGGACTTCCATCTGTACTAAGAAGTTTATAAAAGAGATCGCATTGCGATATACAATGCTCATTCGATGTGAGCTGCGAAAGGGGAATGTTCGTGTATGTACGCAGCAGAAGCGAATTCGGGCAAGGTTCGAATCGTTAGTAAGGATTCACGTCTGGTATCACCAAAAATAGTTATCTGCAAACCGTTCTTATTAGGATGAAAACAAAGTGGAGAAAAAATTGAATTATAAAGTTCCATTTAATAACTTGGATTGAGTTTGCGCCTGTCAATTCTTCTGTACATGTACCAGTGATTCATATAAGCAAATGTTTATCAAATTAATCTACAAACCGAAGGTTTTTGCAAGTCCTAGAAAATCAGTGAATGTGGCAATCTCATTCGACATGAAATTTCCAGTAAACATTCATTCAAAAAGTGCATTGGTTCATTTTTCTTGGTTTTGGTATTCTTTTCTATATAAAAATCCAGTTAACAAATTTTCTATTGCGATTAGAGCTATTTTCACCTGTTAAAACATGTTAAGATATCTGTAAGGAACAACCTTTGATGATATGTGGGCATGTAGGGCCTATCAAATCAGAGTGTAAGTAATCTTCCTATGTAAACATAGCAAAAACACGATTTTTGATTGGAGAAACCTCTAAATCATGTCCAAATTAAGCCATTTTTGGTAAAAGTTCTTAAATTCACACCTAGAACAAAAATTTGAGCTACCCATGTATATTTCAAAACTTTTTCAAAATGTGGAGAGGTCTAATATATATATATATATATATATATATATATATATATATATATATATATATATATATATATATATATATATATATATATATATATATATATATATATATATATATATATATATATATATATATATAATATATATATATATATATATATATATATATATATATATATATATATATATATATATATATATATATATATATATATATATATATCAGGAATCAGAATATATTGGCTCAAATGGCACGTTCCCCGTACATAGTCGGGGATTTGTGCCTTGCCGTGTGTTTTCATCATTTCCTGAGCGGAAGGAAAGGACAAGGAGGTGTGGGGAAGTAGAATTGGAAGGGTGGGAAAAATAACAGCACAAAACAAAAATAAACAACAGGTAAGTTAAACTCACAAGTAGTTCAACTTGCCTGCGAATAAGCCTAAAGCTCTTCACCACATTGGATAAGAAACTTTAGTATGTCTCTGAGTTTCAGTCGACCAATCATGGTTTCGTCTATATAAGGACGGCTGAAGATTCGAAATCGCAATTGCGCTACCGCTGGACAGTTGCATATCAGATGATATGAGGTTCCCTAGTCGGATTCACAAAGATCACATGAAAAAGACTCAGTGCGCCTAATAGTTGCCATGTGATAATTGAGTTTGCAGTGGCCGGTTAAAGCCCTGGTCAGCATGCCGCAGTGGAGCTTCGAAAAATGTAAGAGATTTTTCGAAACCACTGGGCATGGTTGTTCTAGAAACGCCTTTGTTTGGCGACACGTTTGTAGATTTCTCCAATAATTGCGGTGCTCGGACGAAGCCCAGGACCGTATTTTTCCCGTATCCAACTTGTCGAAATTGGCAGCGCGGGCTCAGGACCAACGAAGTCAATCGCTGAACCTGCCCTGGCCAATTCGTCAGCCCATTCATTTCCAGTAATACCGCAATGTCCGGGCACCCAGACAAGGTAGATAGTGTTGACAATGCTTAGTTCTTCGATTTGGGCTCGGCACGCGATCACTAGCTTGGACCGGGATTTGTCTGAGCTAAGGGCCTTGATTGCAGCCTGACTATCGGAGCAGAAGTTTATAACTCTGCCGGACAAACGCAGTTGAAGGGCCGATTGCACCCCGCACATAATCGCAGATTTCTGCTTGGAATACAGTACAGTATCTACCTAGTGAGTGAGATTGTTCAATCTCATTTCACGACAGTAGACACCTGCACCAGCACGTCCCTCCATCAGAGAACCGTCAGTGAAACAGACTACTTGCGTTTGTTGTTGTCTTTCCATAAGCCAGACAATCACTCCTCTCGAGAGGGAATCTTCACATGGAATGTCCTGTAAGGAAAACTACAAGTGAGTGTAATATCGCTGGGAGCAAGAATATATATATATATATATATATATATATATATATATATATATATATATATATATATATAATATATATATATATATATATATATATATATATATATATATATATATATATATATATATATATATATATATATATATATATATATATATATATATATATATATATATATATATATATATATATATATATATATATATATATATATATATATATATATATATATATATATATATATATATATATATATATATATATATATATATATATATATATATATATATATATATATATATATATATATAATATATATATATATATATATATATATATATATATATATATATATATATATATATATATATATATATATATATATATATATATATATATATATATATATATATATATATATATATATATATATATATATATATATATATATATATATATATATATATATATATCAGGAATCAGAATATATTGGCTCAAATGGCACGTTCCCCGTACATAGTCGGGGATTTGTGCCTTGCCGTGTGTTTTCATCATTTCCTGAGCGGAAGGAAAGGACAAGGAGGTGTGGGGAAGTAGAATTGGAAGGGTGGGAAAAATAACAGCACAAAACAAAAATAAACAACAGGTAAGTTAAACTCACAAGTAGTTCAACATGCCTGCGAATAAGCCTAAAGCTCTTCACCACATTGGATAAGAAACTTTAGTATGTCTCTGAGTTTCAGTCGACCAATCATGGTTTCGTCTATATAAGGACGGCTGAAGATTCGAAATCGCAATTGCGCTACCGCTGGACAGTTGCATATCAGATGATATGAGGTTCCCTAGTCGGATTCACAAAGATCACATGAAAAAGACTCAGTGCGCCTAATAGTTGCCATGTGATAATTGAGTTTGCAGTGGCCGGTTAAAGCCCTGGTCAGCATGCCGCAGTGGAGCTTCGAAAAATGTAAGAGATTTTTCGAAACCACTGGGCATGGTTGTTCTAGAAACGCCTTTGTTTGGCGACACGTTTGTAGATTTCTCCAATAATTGCGGTGCTCGGACGAAGCCTAGGACCGTATTTTTTCCCGTATCCAACTTGTCGAAATTGGCAGCGCGGGCTCATGACCAACGAAGTCAATCGCTGAACCTGCCCTGGCTAATTCGTCAGCCCATTCATTTCCAGTAATACCGCAATGTCCGGGCACCCAGACAAGGTAGATAGTGTTGACAATGCTTAGTTCTTCGATTTGGGCTCGGCACGCGATCACTAGCTTAAACCGGGATTTGTCTGAGCTAAGGGCCTTGATTGCAGCCTGACTATCGTTGCGTTGCGTTGCGTTGTGACGATGATTTTGGCGGATTGCACACTGACTTCATCATGTTTGACTGCTGATTATCTAATAAGAGTTGCTTAGGAAGTGGTAAGTAGGAATTCATACCAATCCGACCCATATTAAAACCTCAACAGCATGATAGCCATCATTGCCGGCCGCCCCCATCTCCATCGTTCACGGGGAAGGATAAAGGATAAGGTAGACAGGAAGTGTTGATGCTCCACCTACTTAACGGAAGGACGACGATTCATCAGACTCTTCCATAGGTGTCGCGGAGTTGGTGGTTTGGAAGGGTATCAGGTCTAGGAATCGCTCCAAGCAAACGATGCGACCTGTAAAGCATATTTTATTAGGTAGTTGTTTAGTTAGTCTTCGAGTGCACGATCACTCGAAAAAGAGATGATCTTGTTTAGTTTTTGGTTATTTTTAAACTCTGGGCAGCCGGCTACCGAGAGTATACTATGTTCCCTAAACAAAAACAATTTGAACTCCACACAGCCGATCGTGGGAGTATTGCCTGGAAAAACTAATCGTATCTGCGTAATGGGCCGGATCACTATTTATTGCAACAGTATTTGGACAGAACTCGCTACTTCTTCTCTACGATATATTTATTGGCTTGAAAACTACCAAGTGACAGCATATTATACTGGCAAAAATAGCGCGAGATGTTATAAATCAAGGAAAGTATTTCTTATTTTCCATATCCGATTGTTTGTGGAATACAAGTATACGAGCGATAATACCGAACACTGAAGGGAAATATAAAGGATTGTTAACCTGATGCACGGGCTTGTTAGCAATAACGGAGCTTTAAATTAGGTTCATAAAAACAGACGCGGCGAATTTTCAATACGTATTGAGCCGTGTTCATAGATACTAGTCAGATTAGTCATATTGGGGCTAATTTCCGATCAACTATTCATTTTTACGGCAATGTTTTCTCGACTAGATCTGTTCGCACCCTCTCATTCTGTTCGCACCCTCTCATTCTGCGGTCTAAGGACCAACCTTGATTGCAGCCTGACTATCGGAGCAGAAGTTTATAACTCTGCCGGACAAACGCAGTTGAAGGGCCGATTGCACCCCGCACATAATCGCAGATTTCTGCTTGGAATACAGTACAGTATCTACCTAGTGAGTGAGATTGTTCCAATCTCATTTCACGACAGTAGACACCTGCACCAGCACGTCCCTCCATCAGAGAACCGTCAGTGAAACAGACTACTTGCGTTTGTTGTTGTCTTTCCATAAAGCCAGACAATCACTCCTCTCGAGAGGGAATCTTCACATGGAATGTCCTGTAAGGAAAACTACAAGTGAGTGTAATATCGCTGGGAGCAAGAATATCTTCACCCCATGTAACCATTTGTGACCACAATCGTGTATGACTAGTAGCAAGATCAACATGATTACTGTTCCAAAGCCCAGTAACCTGCAGTCTGTATGCACATGATAGTGCTTCTTGTTTTAAGTGTATGTGTAATGGTTTGATATTTAAAAGTGTCTCAAGAGCAGCAGTCGGAGTCGTGGTGAAAGCACCAGTCAACGCCATGAGCGCCATTCTTTGCAGATGGTTTAGCTTTGACTGGACTGTCACCACCTCTCCCCTCTGCCACCACACAAGGCATCCGTATGACAGTATTGGACATACAATTGTCGTGTAAATCCAATAGATGTATTTAGGTTTGAGACCCCAGGTCTTTCCAAAAGTTCGTCTGCACTGCCCGAAAGCCATGCACGCTTTCTTGACTCTGAACTCAATGTGAGCAGACCAATTCAGTTTGGAATCCAATATGACTCCAACGTATTTGACTTGATCTGCACACAGTAGCTCAGAATCAAAGAACTGCAAGGGACGAACCCCGGTTGCTATTCGTTTCTTCGTGAAAAGAACCATTGAAGTTTTGCTTGGGTTAACTGATAGTTTAAGTTGTCGACACCACTGTTCGACGGCTCTTAATGCCTGTTGCATTAAGTCAAAGATTGTTCCGATGCAAAATCCAGTAATTAGTATTTGGTAATCGTCAGCAAACCCGTAGGTTGGAAATCCGAGCTCATTGAGTTTCTTCAACAAGCCGTCAGCTACTAAGTTCCATAACAAAGGTGACAGAACGCCGCCCTGAGGACAACCGCAAATACTCATCTTCCGTATCTCAGCCTGTCGCAGTGACGAGCAAAGTATGCGGTTACTAAGCATTGCGTTTATCCAACCTGAGATACATGCAGGTATCCCATGACCGCGCATCGCTTCCAAAATAGACTGGAAGGACACATTGTCAAAAGCACCTTCAATATCTAGGAATACACCCAAGCTAGATTGCTTGAGCGAGAAGGCTTTCTCAATGTTGTAAACAACATCGTGAAGCAGAGTGATCGTGGATTTCCCACACTGATATGCATGTTGCATTTTGTGCAGTGGATATTCAACTAAACTAACGTTCCTGATGTGATGATCGATTATCCGTTCCAAAGCTTTCAGAAGAAAAGAACTTAAGCTGATAAAACTCTTGGCTTCTTCATAGCTTGAGCGCCCCCCTTTTGGAATAAATCTAACAGTTATTTCTCGCCATGCTTTCGGGATATACCCGGTAGCAAGACTGGAAAGCAAAATCTTTTTCAAGACATGTTTAAGAATATTAAACCCCTTTTGCAGTAGCACGGGAAGTATTCCATCTTTTCCGGGTGATTTGTATGGAGCAAAGCTGTCAACTGCCCACTTGACCGATTCAGTGGAGACCAATGTGCGTGCTAACGCCCACGAGTCCGAATCACCAGAATGAGATCTGTGAACATTGTTCAACTCCGGATCGATACAACCTGGAAAGTGTGTGTCGAAGAGACAATTAAGAACATCTTTTTCGTCCGTCACATAAACACCATCCCTGGTTTTTAAGGAGTTCATCTGAAAATCATTCGATTTGGAGAGAATTTTATTTAATCTGCTAGCCTCGTTCAGACTAGAGACATTAGTGCATAGGCTTTGCCAGCCAGCCCGTTCTGCAGATCTAAGACATTTCTTATATGCACTACGAGCTGACCTGAAAGCCCTGGAGTCATCACGCTGACGCCGGTTCCAAGCTCTTCTCATAACTTTCTTCATTCTTTCAAGCTCAGCCCTCCACCAAGGGGTTCCCCTAGTCGATTTAACAGTACGAAGTGGACAAGCTTCTTCGTAGGATGCTAATATGAATGAGTTTGTCGTATCCACGACGTCATCTAAGTCGTCTAGTTGACTAATTGTTGGAAAATATCCATGAAATTTAGTCGCCAAGTTTTCTAAAAAGAGGTCCCAGTTTGTAGATTTAGGATTACGATATGTCACCACATTGAAGGTGACATCAAAATGATCGAAAAATATATATTTATGATCGGATAGAGACGGTTCAGTTTCATTTGGAACCTGCCAATTTCCAAGTTCATGCAAAAATCTATCAGAGCAAAGTGTTATGTCTAACACCTCCTCCCTCCCAGACCTCGCAAAAGTTGGTCGGTTTCCCACATTAAGAATATGGAGATTTGCACTACTTATGTACTCCATCAGTTCAGAGCCTCTCAGATTGATGTCCGAGCTGCCCCAAATGATGTGATGAGCATTCGCATCACTGCCGATAATGAGCGGAAGCCCATTTCTGCTACAATATGATACAACGCATTTGAAATCATCAGAAGGAGATGATTCGTTATGCGGTAGGTATGCTGAACAATATATATATATTTTTTGTCTACGTTTCCGACAGTCAGTGTAACTGTGACAACACAGATATCGCGAGTTGTGAGCTCCGATATGAGACACGCGTCAATAGCCTTATTTGCAAGAATGCAAGCACGAGGCATTTCACGTGGGTTAGTCATGCCTGTCTTGTTGTAAGCAATGAAGGCAGTGTTAAGTAACTTTCGAAAATAGAAGTTTCCTTTATGGAAATACGGTTCTTGAACCAATGCACAGTGGTCCAGATCGCTAATTTAGGAGGAATTTTTACTTTCTGACAAACCTGTATAATTTAGCCGTATCATGTCTTAGGATGAATTTGTGTACTTTAGAAGATGCTTCTTTTTATTGGAATAGTTATTAGGGTGGTTCTAATTTATCTAAAATACGATAATAAACTTTTTACTGATGAAAGATAGAGCTCCACAGTCTTCCACAAAGTTGTAAAGTAACTTATTTTGAATAAATTTGTTGAATATATTAAAGCTCTATCTCTTTTAGTTTTTGTCATACAAGAAATTTAAAAAAAAAGATTAGGGTGTTCCTGAAAAAAACGTTTTTTTAGTATAACTTTCGTATCTTTTACTTTTTGTTAACACAACCTTTGAACAGCTTATTGAAAACTTCAAGCCGAGTATTTTTCTCCAAGACACCGAAGGTCTAACTTTTTTCTTTAAAAAGTTATGGACACTTTTCGTTAAAAAAATAGCCTATTTCAAGGCTCAATATCGCTGATGCGGGCACCTAAAATTGAATTCTGTGTCCACCACATGAAAGACCATACTTATTAGTATATTTGAGCAAAAATTGGCGAATACGATATTTTTTTAAAATTTGCAATTTAGATTTAAAGTTTGTAGTTTTGCAGGTTCAACGCATTAAAGCATTTACACACATATCGTTGTATTATGAAAAAAGCCACTTTCAAATATCATTCTCTCATCGCAGCAAGCTTTGCATAAGTGAAACGACTGTCAAAAAAGGTTTCTGATTTTATTCGTTTTAAATAAAACTAGTAAATATGGATATTAGTCGAAGAGAGTTGGCGAATTTGCTTATTGCTGGTAAAAAGACAGATGAACTGCTTAAGTTCATTACAAGTAGTAATCCAAATGTAAAATTGAGACTTGTTAGTGCTCTTCATGTTGGAATTTAGAAGGTTGTGGATTCGGAGTAAGCGCACGCAAATTCGGTTTGAGCTGGAAAATTTTGTGTGGCTTGAAGGAAAGCTAAGATTCGAAGTCGAAGGTAAAGGTAAAGGCCGAAAGAGGAAACCATTTTCCGAAATATGTCGCAGAGCCAAAATAAAAAGATTAGGAAAGTTGCGCGATAAGTATTCCACGGAAGAACTTGGTTTAGCGTCAGCCGTCAACGCTAATTCTACTGGTTTCCGTTTAGTTGGCAGACAAATCGAACGATTGTCGAAAAGTCCCGTCAGATCTACCGTAGAGAATTTAGGATCTATGGCTGTCCCGATTGCAGAAGCGTTTACTGCGGAGGAGGCACTTAGATTTATTTGTGAAAATGATTTTTCTAAGGCGCAGTACCAAAACATACGCAGCTCAGTTATGCAGAAGGTTTTGGACATTTATCCCGCGTATAATAAAATAGTAGAAGAAAAGAAACTATGCTATCCGATCGGTATGTACTATTCTCAAAGATTCGTCCCTGAATCAACAATTTTTTTCAGGAATTTCTGTTCAGCCTTCTTGTGCGTATGTTCCCCTTCAAGCTCTTGTTAACCATACCGTGGAACGACTCATCTCGTTTCTGAATATTGGAGTTCTACCACTGCATCCTGAGGATAATACGTTTGTTATCTTTAAGTGGGGCTGCGATGGAAGCAGCAACCATTCCCGGTAGGCAACATTATTTTTCTTCTAAACTTTGACTGACAGTCTCTTTTCCACTTGAACATAGATACAAGCAAATATGCGTTGACGAAGATGAAAATGGAGAACTATTCGAGTATAACGATTCGCATATATTTGCTCTATCTATAGTACCTTTACGTGTAGTTAGTCGCCGGAAAGATGAGTCAAGAGATTGCATTCTTTGGAATAATGATTTTCCATCTTCAGTATCCCTGTGCCGACCAGTAAAATTAATTTTCAAGAAGGAAAATCCTGAACTAACAAAGGATGAAGTTGCCGCGATGAACAAGCAAATCGATGAATTAGTCCCGACTATAGTAAATGTTAATATGCGCAAGATTCCGATTAGTTCAAGCTTCATATTTTCCATGGTTGATACGAAGGTAGTGAATGACGTAACAGGCACACCGTCTCAAGCGTGTTATATATGCAAACGCTCCGGAAAGCGATTGAATGATCCTTTACTGGAAGCCAGCGATCCACCGGATAGTTTATATGTTTTTTCACCTTTACATGCATTAATACGAGCAATGGAGTTACTATTGAATATTGCTTACCGTTTAGCTCTAGCAAAACCGCGTTGGCGCGTAGGCAAAAATACCAGCGAGCTTAAGGAACGACAAATAAAAATTCGACAAGCGTTACGTGACCGTTTAGGTCTTCGTATTAGCGAACCTTTGCCAGGTGGCGGAAATTCTAACGATGGTAACACAGCTCGAAAATTTTTCAGAAACCGAGATGTCGTTGCAGAAGAAACCGGGTTGGACGAAATGTTGCTAGAACGTATGTATGTGCTATTAACAATCATCAACAGCAAATTGGGAATTAACGCGGATGCTTACCGGAGTTACGCCGAAGATACACGATTGCTTTATGTATGCCTGTATGGTTGGTACGCTCTCTCACCAACCGTGCATAAACTCCTGGTCCATGGAGGAAGCATTATTCAACATAACATGCTGCCAGTAGGTATGTGCAGTGAAGAAGTTCAAGAAACCAGGAATAAAAGTATTCGCAGATTCCGAGAATTCCACGCACGCAAATTCGATCGACTCGTCAATCTTGATGACGTTTTCAAGAGACTTCTTGTTTCATCAGATCCTATAATTTCTCTTAAATGTAAACGTCGAATTCAACGAGCACCGCTGGATATACCTGAAAATGCAATGCATCTACTTTTGAATTAATTGGCATTGAATAAATTCTCCTTATATAAATCATAAATTGTTGTCATAGCCAAATTATTTTTAATGAACACATTCTGTATTGTTGATATGTAAGCAAAACAGAAAAGGAAATACAAAGGCTTTAGGCAATTTCTTTTATGTCGCTATGCGATAAAATTTAAAACTTTGGTTAGTAAATTTAAAATTACATGCTTAAAAAAAATAATATTTTCCAATTTTTGCTCAAATATACTTAAAAGTATGTTCTTTTCTATGGTTCAATCCGAACTTACTTTTATTTGCCCCAATCAGAGATAATGACATTTGAAAAAGGGCTATTTATGAGCGAAAAGTTTCCATAACTTTTGAAAGTATAAAGTTAGACTTTCAGAGTTATGAAAAAACGTGGATTGAAGTTTTCTAAAAGCTGTTCAAAGGTTGTTTTAACAAAATATAAAATTTCTTTCGAACATTAACAAGTCTCAATTTTACATTTGGATTACTACTTGTAATGAACTTAAGCAGTTCATCTGTCTTTTTACCAGCAATAAGCAAATTCGCCAACTCTCTTCGACTAATATCCATATTTACTAGTTTTATTTAAAACGAATAAAATCAGAAACCTTTTTTGACAGTCGTTTCACTTATGCAAAGCTTGCTGCGATGAGAGAATGATAGTTGAAAGTGGCTTTTTTCATAATACAACGATATGTGTGTAAATGCTTTAATGCGTTGAACCTGCAAAACTACAAACTTTAAATCTAAATTGCAAATTTTAAAAAAATATCGTATTCGCCAATTTTTGCTCAAATATACTAATAAGTATGGTCTTTCATGTGGTGGAAACAGAATTCAATTTTAGGTGCCCGCATCAGCGATATTGAGCCTTGAAATAGGCTATTTTTTTAACGAAAAGTGTCCATAACTTTTTAAAGAAAAAAGTTAGACCTTCGGTGTCTTGGAGAAAAATACTCGGCTTGAAGTTTTCAATAAGCTGTTCAAAGGTTGTGTTAACAAAAAGTAAAAGATACGAAAGTTATACTAAAAAAACGTTTTTTCAGGAACACCCTAATCTTTTTTTTTAAATTTCTTGTATAACAAAAACTAAAAGAGATAGAGCTTTAATATGTTCAACAAATTTATTCAAAATAAGTTACTTTACAACTTTGTGGAAGACTGTGGAGCTCTATCTTTCATCAGTAAAAAGTTTATTTTCGTATTTTAGATAAATTAGAACCACCCTAATAACTATTCCAATAAAAAGAAGCATCTTCTAAAGTACACAAATTCATCCTAAGACATGATACGGCTAAATTATACAGGTTTGTCAGAAAGTAAAAAGTCCTCCTAAATTAGCGATCTGGACCACTGTGCAATGCTATGGAAGCTTTACCTTGCTGCATGAGTCGAGATAAATTCATAGTTGCTGTACGTTTATGTTGGAGATTGATTTGTGCTATTCTAACCATTGTTGATTAGAGAACTGTACATTTCATCTCCAACACAAATTGCACAACAACTAGAGGACACCAAGCGAGTTGGGATGTTAACGCATATAGCGAGCCATATCAGGTTTAAATGGGACATGATCATTTAATTCCAACGAGAGCGAACGAACAATGTTGGCTCCAGTGTTGCGGGAAATGCCCTGGAACGCAAATTTTAGCGACAGAACTAATGAGTATTCTTAGTAACGGCCATATTGAATCATTAAAATTCAAACAATGGCGTCAAATAGAAAGATGCATTATAGACTTAGTTGAAATGGACACACAAGACTTTATTGATGCTTTTTCAGAAAAATTATTCAATATATAATATAGTAAGATTCCGTTTTTGGCATGCTCCCATTTCGGCACACTCCGATTTTGGCAACAAATGGGTTCCGTTTATGGCAACATTCTTGTTGTACATAATAAGTCTTTAAAAACTGTGCAATAAATATTTTTTATATCAATTGACATCACATTTGACTTTATTTCCAAACATGGAAGGCATATTAACCTTCAAAGGGGCAAATCATTTTTGTTTAATTTTGTTAAAATTGTCTCATAGTTTCAATTCATTACTGTGATAATTTTGAGATGTTTTTCGCAATGTTGTTTTGAAACAGCGTTATGCATTTAAGGGTTAACTATATTGTACACTATGCGTGTTGTGTTTAATGATCACAATAAGTATAGAAATGTATTATTTATGTATAATATAACTGGTAACAGTGTAACTAGTGTCTGACGGAATCAATTTTTATAGTAAGACCCAGAGCACTTTAAGAGTCAAGTAAAGAGGAATGCGCTACACTGCATAATAAGACTAGTTCTGGAGAAAATTTTCAATAGAACCTTAGTAACATTGCGAGCCTCTTTCTCTTTGGATTATTACGACGTCAATACAAAACTTGGCACTAAATTTTCAGTACATATCGAAAGCTGACCATGGTGCGTCCCAAAGACGTATTTGGGAATACAAAACTGATGGCCCCCAAATAGTTTGGTTTAGCTTTGGAATATTTGTTAGTTTTTTTTGGTGATTTTTTTCAAATGAATGGAATTAGGGTGGTCCTTGTGGTTGAGGTGTTCAAAGTATCGACTGTTTAGATGTGTGAATTTTTCCTGCGAAATGCCCTACAATATAATAACACAAATGAATTGAAGCAAGTTTGCTAAATAAACAAGGCTATCTATAATGGGTAATCTGCTATAATTTTTTTAAAGATTTAAGGTAGGGTGGCTCTTGAAAAATAGGGTTGCTTATATTATCTTTTGATGTGTTAATTTCTCGCAAATGCATTGTTCTACAGATTTTTGTAAATTTTTTTGGAGCACATTTTCACAGTAACACTGATGTTTCAATCCCTTTTGTTTGGATAGTTGCAAGTGATTTATACAGATTTTATTTAAACCTAACTATCTTCAAACATTGCAATTTGATTTTCAATCTACCAATTCCAATTGGAAGATCGACGATTGGTTAGTTATAGAGAACAAAATTTATGTATTTTTTAAAAGAGCTATGTTTTTTAACAAAATTGTTCATTAATATTCACGAAAGAAAAGATAACAATCCCAGGTGCGAATGTCATGATAACATTTTTCACACTTTGAAGCTTTTTTATTATTGCATTTTTTGCGAAGATTTAGGAATAAAACATTTATTTCTAGATATATTTTTCATAAAAAAATGTTAAAATTCAATTTCTCAAGTATTTTTTTAAATGTCATGTAGCGCCATCTACATAAGTTATAAAGTATAAATGTCTTCAGTACATGTGTTAAAAATATCAAACAAACAACTTTGCCGAAGAATGTTTTTTGATAGAACACCTCTGTCAAAAGATAGAACTGATCTAGATCAGTTTCTACTTATCTAGATCAAAACCAAAGTTGTCAAAATAATTATCATTTCCATCTAAGATACTTTTCTAAAGACTCTAATCCTCCAGGATATATACCCAAGGTGCTAGAGGTTTTGAGCGTCGAAAGTGGCATTCTACCCCACCGTACGACGCTTTAATTTGATAAAAACATGAATAAAATTGAATTTGCTTATTTTTTCTTTCATCTCTTTCCATTTAACATATGATTAAAAATCTTTGAAACATTTTTGAAATCGTAAATTGAAAATCTAAAGTTCAAAAAGAGGTTCCATTTTTGGCACGGATCCGGCTTTAGCAACTGAAAAAAATAAAATTGTTGCCAAAAACGGAATCCTACTAATACATATATATATATATATATATATATATATATATATATATATATATATATATATATATATATATATATATATATATATATATATATATATATATATATATATATATATATATATATATATATATATATATATATATATATATTATATATATGATATATATATATATATATATATATATATATATATATATATATATATATATATATATATATATATATATATATATATATATATATATATATATATATATATATATATATATATATATATATATATATATATATATATATATATATATATATATATATATATATATATATATATATATATATATATATATATATATATATATATATATATATATATATATATATATATATATATATATATATATATATATATATCATATATATATATATATATATATATATATATATATATATATATATATATATAGTATATATATATATATATATATATATATATATATATATATATATATATATATATATATATGTATTAGTAGTTCCCGCTTCACCATTGCCCAGTACTGCTCCACCGGGCGCAGCTCCAGACAGTTTGGCGGATTCATGTCCTTTGAAACAAAATGGACAGAATTGGCCTCATACCACTCCAGGACACTTTTAGAATAGTGGCATGATGCTAAATCTGGCCAAAATACCGGAGCTTCGTCGTGCTGCTGCATAAACGGTAAAAGGCGCTTCTCGAGGCACTCAGATTTGTAGATCTCGCCATTTACTGTGCCCTTTGTCACGAAAGGCTCACTCCTCAGTCCGCAAGAGCAGATGGCCTGCCAAATGAGATATTTGGAGGCGAACTTCGACATTTTCTTCTTCTTAAATTTGTCGTCCACATAGAACTTGCTCTTGCCGGTGAAAAGCTCCAACCCCGGAATTTGCCTAAAATCGGCTTTTATATACGTTTCGTCGTCCATCACACAGCAGCCATATTTTGTCAGCATCTTCTCGTAGAGCTTCCGAGTCCGAGTTTTAGCCGTCGATTGTTGCCGCTTATTGCGGTTTGTGAAGTTCTGTACCTTGTATGTATATAGTCCAGCTCTCTTCTTTGCATTCTGGACGTAGCTCTGCGACATGCCGATCTTTTTAGCCAAATCACGGCTTGAGACGTTGGGATTGGCTTTAATCATCCGCTCCACCTTTCCCTCCGTCTTTTTGTTCTCTAGTCCCAGTTTTCTTCCAGCTCCTTTGCCGTGGTCCAACGTCAACCGCTCCTGGAACCGCTTCAACACTCTAGAGACGGTTGAATGGTGAATGTTCAACATTTTTCCCAACTACCGGTGCGACAGGCCAGGAAATTCCAGGTGTTTGGAAAGAATTTGTTCTCTCGACTCGCGTTGGTTCACCTCCATTTTCGTTGAATCGAAAAACACGACTTCGAGTTTGACAGCATGTAAACAATACACATCAATGAGAAATTGTGCAAAATTTGGTTGATTTTTACCCAATGGTAAAAAAGTTATGCCCTGTTGAATGTGTCGCAATAATTTCGTGTTCGCCCTTTACACTATCAGCTTATTTCGGAATCCGAATACAATAAAATGGAGAAAAAATTTAAAAAATCATTATACACGTTTAAACCAAATTTCGGGAACACAGTCATTCCATAGTTTTAAGCCTCAAAATGAAAACTATATTATTGTCCAACGGTGTTCATTTTCGACGAAAGAAATATGTATGAAATGAAATGTCTCGTGAAAAATAAAACGAATAAAGTTATGAAAATGTTTTACTTATTTCTCTTCGTGCTTCTTCTGGATTTTACAAACATACATAAATAAATAATGGCGAAATATGACCCTTTTAAAACCACCAGGATTTTTATTGAAGTGGAATTTTTAACTAAAGATGACGCTCGGTAAAAATATTTTGAACGCGAGGGTCTGCAATGTTTGAATTTTTATTCTACGTGGTTAGTGGACAGCCCCCAGGTTGAAACGAATGTTGCACCCAGCTTGTAAGTAAATCATAGATTTCTTTATTCACAGCTGCTGTGACTCGCTGGAGGTGTTTGGTGCACTACCATGCGGTTTCATCGTTTCCATGCATGTGGGTTGTATACATAGATTTTTTTATTTTCAAAAGATTATATCTCCGAAACCTCTGGACCTGAATCAAAAATATGTTTGGAGATGTTGTGTAGATATATATACACACACACACATATATATATATATATATATATATATATATATATATATATATATATATATATATATATATATATATATATATATATATATATATATATATATATATATATATATATATATATATATATATATATATATATATATATATATATATATATATATATATATATATATAATTTTAAGGGAGGGCAACAATTTATTTTTCCGCGAATTTTCGGAACGAAACGAAACGAAATTTTTCGCAAACGAAAGGAAAATTTCGCTTAAATTCGCAAATTTCGCCGTAATTTTGCGAATTATTTTTGACTTTCGCAAAGTTTACGAAACTTTTCGAAATTTATCAAAATTCAATTAATTTTAGAGTTGTATAACTGTTTCTTGGTTAAATCGATTTTACACAAAAATGATAACGATTTATCTATTGAAAGGTGAACCGCTGCATCCGGAGTTATTCGCAATTCTTAAAACCGACTTGCGATGACTGGACAGATTCCGATAACTGATCGGAGCAACGATTTACCTGATATGTCATGCGCATGGTGCAATAATGATACACCCAGGTTTTTTTACGCGGTTTTTTGCGCAGTTTTTACGAGGCTTTTCTTACGCGGATTTTCCAATTAATGCGGTTTTTTACGCGCATTTTCCAATTAACGCGGTTTTTTACGCGGATTTTCCAATTAACGCGGTTTTTACGCGGATTTTCCAATTAACGCGGTTTTTGCAAAAATATTCTAAGTCCTTTTGAATGCAAAAGACTTACTTTTTTCTGAAAAAAATTTCTAAGTCCTTTTAAATGCAAAGAACATAGCAGTATTTTGGCAGTTTTTATTTTGCGCGGATTTCGCAGTTAACACGGTTGTTGCAAAAAATATTCTAAGTCCTTTTGAATGCAATGGAAAATTTTCGGAAAGATGGAAGAGACGGGTCTGCAAGACTCCTTATAGCCCACACCCCAACAATATGGGTATTTTCGGAATGGACTTGAAGAGTAGGTGCCAGAAATTGATTTTTGACGCCATTTTGAAATCAAAGATGGCGACTTCCGGTTTAGTAAAATTCGCTATAACCCAATCAATATGGGTATTTCGGGAATAGTCTTAAATTCGCAAATTTCGCCGTAATTTTGCGAATTATTTTTGACTTTCGCAAAGTTTACGAAACTTTTCGAAATTTATCAAAATTCAATTAATTTTAGAGTTGTATAACTGTTTATTGGTTAAATCGATTTTACACAAAAATGATAACGATTTATCTATTGAAAGGTGAACCGCTGCATCCGGAGTTATTCGCAATTCTTAAAACCGACTTGCGATGACTGGACAGATTCCGATAACTGATCGGAGCAACGATTTACCTGATATGTCATGCGCATGGTGCAATAATGATACACCCAGGTTTTTTTACGCGGTTTTTTGCGCAGTTTTTACGAGGCTTTTCTTACGCGGATTTTCCAATTAATGCGGTTTTTTACGCGCATTTTCCAATTAACGCGGTTTTTTACGCGGATTTTCCAATTAACGCGGTTTTTTACGCGGATTTTCCAATTAACGCGGTTTTTGCAAAAATATTCTAAGTCCTTTTGAATGCAAAAGACTTACTTTTTTCTGAAAAAAATTTCTAAGTCCTTTTAAATGCAAAGAACTTAGCAGTATTTTGGCAGTTTTTATTTTGCGCGGATTTCGCAGTTAACACGGTTGTTGCAAAAAATATTCTAAGTCCTTTTGAATGCAATGGAAAATTTTCGGAAAGATGGAAGAGACGGGTCTGCAAGACTCCTTATAGCCCACACCCCAACAATATGGGTATTTTCGGAATGGACTTGAAGAGTAGGTGCCAGAAATTGATTTTTGACGCCATTTTGAAATCAAAGATGGCGACTTCCGGTTTAGTAAAATTCGCTATAACCCAATCAATATGGGTATTTTGGGAATAGTCTTGAAGAATAGGTGCCAGAAATTGATTCTGGCGCCATTTTGAAATCATAGATGGCGACTTCAGGTTCAGTGAAATTCGCTATAACCCAATCAATATGAGTATTTTGGAATGGTCTTGAAGAGTAGGTGCCAGAAATTGTTTTTTGACGCCATTTTGAAATCAAAGATGGAGACTTCCGGTTTAGTGAAATTCGCCATAACCCAATCAATATAGGTATTTTCGAAATGGTCTTGAAGAGTAGGTGCCAAAAATTGATTTTGAGGCCATTTTGAAATCAAAGATAGCGACTTCCGGTTTAGTGAAATTGCTATAACCTAATCAGTAAGGGTATTTCCGAATGGTCTTGAAGAGTAGGTGCCTGAAATTGATTTTTGACGCCATTTTGAAACCGAAAATGGCTACTTCCGGTTTAGTCAAATCGCCATAACCCAATCAATCTTGGTATTTTCGGAATGGTCTTGAAATGTAGGTACCAGAAATTGATTTTTGACGCTATCTTGAAATCAAAGATGGAGACTTCCGGTTTAGCTAAATTCGCTATAACCCAATCAATATGGGTATTATCGGAATGGTCTTGAAGAGTAGCTGCCAGAAATTGATCTTTGGCGCCTTTTAGAAATCAAAGATGGCTACTTCCGGTTTAGCAAAATTCGCAACAACCCAATCTATACGGGTATTTTCGGAATGGTCTTGAAGAGTAGCTGCCAGAAATTGGTTTTTGACGTCATTTTGAAATCCAAGATGGCGAATTATATATATATATATATATATATATATATATATATATATATATATATATATATATATATATATATATATATATATATATATATATATATATATATATATATATATATATATATATATATATATATATATATATATATATATATATATATATATATATATATATATATATATATATATATATATAATATCAACCCTACATTGGGTGTTTTAAAAAACTATGTTTATTATAAATTCGGAAATCACTGCACTTCACTCGAACGTTTCTAATACAAGACTGACTGCTGCTGCTCCTAACACGATCGATTTATTCGATCGTTCTGTCTAGTTTGCAATTTTACGTTGGCCACGTTGTTCAGGGTCCGAATTGATGACGGTGCCGTTGTGTTGCCATGTGGTGGAAGTGCCCGTGCCATGTGGTAGAACTTGCTGATGCCACGTGGCGTGTTCGGAGGCTTCCTTGTAATTCCTCCGGGGGGTAAAAAAGCGTGTCCTCACGCGTTGGTGACTTCGTCTGTGTGTATTCCTGATGTGGGTGGCTTTCGATTTTTCCTGCGGGACAGCTTGGTTAGAATCCTGTGAATTTCTTGTCTAAAATAGAGAAGGGCAAATGTTGTTAGGGTTAGGCTGAGCGCCGTTGAGATTGAGATTCCGCTAAGCCGGCTCCAGTTCCAAACATCATGATTGAACTGTTTCAGATGAATGTGATCCAGTAGCTTCCGGTTTTCTAGACTCCTGTTGTCGAGAGTTGTTATGTTGTGTGTTGGTACCAGTTGTTGTTTTATGACTAGGTCATGCATGGCTCCTTGGAAGATTGATTGTTTAATGGTTATGTTTTGGGATACGAAAATTTCCGTTTTGAAATGTATTTTGCAGTTCCAGAAGGAAATGATGAAGTTGCCGTTCAACTTCCGATTGGCGGGGCCACAATTTGATATTAGTTCGTTATTTTTTGCGTTGTTTATGAGAAGTGTGTTATCAGAAACGAGCTTAGCTATTGTTTCATTTTCTGTTTTTGTGTTACATTGACTGTTCACTCCCAAGATGATTGGGTAGATGCAGTCATCGTTGAATGGTTTGATGAATGTACTTCGTTGAACGTAGTTGTCTGGTTGTGAGGTTGTGTAAAGATTTTTCCGATCTTTGATGATGAATTTTGGGTAGTCTGTAATGATCGAATTGTTGTTGATTAGCGGGTGAATTTCTAGTACGATGGCTTCCCTTTCTTGTAGTTTTGGCACACCTAATATGTATAATAGTGTGTCCTTATTGAGAGCGATTTTGGGAGTTAGATATGACAGAGCTTGGTCCGGTATTTCGATTTTGACACCCTGTTCTTCTAACATTGTTTTCATAAGATGAATTTCCTTTAGGGATAAGACTTTGTTGCTTGGACTTGAAGCTTTTGCGAGAGTTACCGTTTCTAGTATGTTTTCTAGTATTTTGTTGACTGTTTCTATGTTGATTATTGTGTTTATGAGTTGGATTTCGTTTAAGATGAGGTTATTGTCGTTTGCATTCTCTATTAGTTTGTTAATAGTTTTTGTGACGTCCTGGATTCTTTTACCAAGTTGTGTGTTAATCCGAGTCTGTTGATTATTTCCGTCGACTAGTTTATTGAGCGTGTCGTTTATCAGATGAAGGTCTTGGGCGTCCGGGCTTCCTCCGATCCATTTCCATACTGTTCCTACGGTGTCCCATCTTTTTTGGCGATGTGGCTTAATTTGCAAGAAATTATTGTAGAGTTCCTTAACTTTGTATTGAATTATGGTAGATAACTGGGAATTAGTTTTGCTGTATGCTATATTTATCAAGCTGTCTATTGTAGTCTCTATATCTGTCAAGTTTATGGGGTGTATAACGTTAATAACTCCTGTCTGTTTTTTGTTAAGGTTAGTTAGTTCTAATTCTTGGCTTTTTATTATTGTTAAAATTGTTGTGAAAATTAAAGCTATATGAATTGGTGGGAATTGTCTCATTTTCCTGACGTTTCGTGTCGAGTGAAGGAGTTTGGGGGATTTTAATCTACGGCTTGGGATGGCTGAAACGAGAAATTTCAAAAGTTTTTAGTGTTTATATTCTTTTTTTTTGTCTCCGTGTGGTTTGAGGCCCCTTTGGAATCTGAAAAAGGAAAGTGCCAGGTATTATTAGGTGATTAAACTAGTTGTTTTTTCTTAATCTTTTTAGTTTGTTTTTATTGCGCTTAACATTCCTATTAATCTTTATAGTTTTATCGTGGTTTTCCAAGCATTTTGTAGCTATGTATCTGGGGTCGACTTTCTTCCTAGTGCCCTTTTTAATATGAATGTCGCTGTTTACGTTAATATTTGGTGGTTCCTCCTTTTTGTGGTTGTATTTTTTCATATTGTTTTGTGCTTTTTCCAAATTGAGGATTATTTTATCGAATAATTTTTGGGCTGCTTCCGAAATTTCTGCCGGGTTCGTTATGTTTCTCTGATTTAACACTACTTCGTTGGGAGTGAACGAGGTAGCTGAATGTACTGTTTCGTTGTACAATGCGTTTACAACGGACATGATTTCTAGGGAGGATAGTTCAGGGTATTTGTGTTTATTGGTATTAAACATTTCTATTATAGTACTGTGGGTCTTTTCTATTTGCCCGTTCGATTCGGATGAGGATGCGAATTCAATATTAATTCCTAAGTTTGCCAGGAAATTTTTAAGCTGAATGCTGGTAAAGGTTGCCTCATGGTCGCACACAATAGTTTTTGGTAATCCGAAATTTCTGAAATAGGAAGTCAAGGCGTTTTGAATGTCCGCCGTGTTTCTTGTGGGTATTTCGATTAATTGTAAGTGCTTGGAAAATGCACATATGAATGTTAGGTAGTTGCTTTTGTCCATACCAAAGATGTCCATGTGAACTCTCTGGAAGGGAGATTTTTCGATTGGCCTTGGTGAAATTTTAATGTTGTATGGCTTTCGCTCATACTTGTGTCGCGCGCATATGGGGCAGGAATTGTTGAAGGTTCTTATTTTCTTTATTATGTTGGGCAAGTAGTATGATCTCTTTATTTGTTTTTCTATTTCTTGAATTCCGCGATGGGCCCTTTCGTGCTCTTTTTTCACGATTGCGTCTTGCCTTTGCTCCGACAGGACGTCTTCCACCATGTTTTGTGTGAGTACGAAGTGTGAGGGTGAACCTGAAAAGTGTTCTCGGTATACTTCTTGTATGAGTTGTAGAGTGTCTTCGGGGGCGAGGATAGCGGTTTGCTTTCCATTATGATATTGTTTGATGGTGTTTGTTATCAAATCTTTGTTGAGATTGTCACTACAAATAATGGTTCGGGTATGATGAGGAAATATTGTCTCATGGATAGTTGTGTTGATTCTGGCGTGTTTAAAAATTATTTGATTTCTGTAGATGTGAATTGGTCGTTCCGTAAAGTGCAGGAAGAAGTCTGAAGAGGTGTCTGCAGAGTGGACTGTGCTATCATCGGTTTCTGTCATATTGATTTCTACTTTTCTACTCAAGGCGTCAGCGACGACGTTTGTTCTACCTGTCTTGTATTCTATGGTGTAGTCATAGTTTTCCAGCTCAAGCGTCCATTTCAGTATTTTGGTGTTTTTGTTCGAGGTTTTTATAAATGTTAGTGGTTTGTGGTCTGTCACTAGTGTGAACTTATGGCCGTATAGGTAAGGTTTAAATTTTTCGGTAGCCCAGATTATGGCAAGGGCTTCTTTTTCAATAGTCGGGTAGTTAACTTCATGTTCATTTAGTGTTCTTGAAGCAAATGCTATCGGGTGGTCTTTGTTATCGTGTATTTGCGTCAATACGGCACCTATTGCGTAATTAGAGGCGTCTGTTGTCAAAATAAAGGGTTTCTCGAAGTCGGGGTAAATTAATATGGGATCTGATGTTAGCATCTTTTTGCACTTGGCGAAGGCTTCAACGTATTCTGGGTCTTTTGTGTTGAGTATCATTCCTTTTTTTAGGTATTTTGTCATTGGTCTTGCTATTTTTGAAAAATCCATGATAAATTTCCTGTAGTAACTAAGCAGTCCTAGAAATTGTTTTATCTGTTTTTCGTTCTGTGGCAGGGTCCAGTTGAGAATTTCTTTGATTTTATCTGGGTTTGGCTTAACGCCTTTTTCTGTTATTATGTGTCCTAGGAATTCACATTCTTTTCTTAAGAATTCGCACTTATCCACCTGGATTTTCAAATTTGATAGGGTTAGTCTTTCGAGAACTTTTGCAAGATTTTCTAAATGGTGTTTCAAATTCCTGCCAAACACTATTATGTCGTCTAGGTATACGTAACAAACTCTTCCGATTAGGTCGCCTAGTATTGAGTTCATAGCTCGTTGAAATGTCGCCGGTGCGTTTTTTAATCCGAACGGCATTCGTAGAAATTCATAATGTCCTTGATCCGTGCTGAAAGCAGTTTTATTTCTTGAACTTTCGTCGAGTTCAATCTGGTGGAAACCTGATTTTAAATCTAGAGTGGTTAAGTATGTTGCTTTCCCCAAACTGTCGAGTATGTCTTCAATTTGTGGTATGGGGTGTTTGTCCTCGATCGTTTTATCGTTCAATTTGCGATAATCGATGACAACCCTGAATTTTCTTTTCCCAGATGCGTCCAATTTCTTGGGAACTACCCAAATTGGTGCGTTCCACGGAGATTCTGAGTGTGTTATGATGCCGTTTTCCAGCATATCGTTGACTTGTTCTTTTACGGTTTCTTTATGAGCGTGGGGGTATCTGTAGGTTTTTGTATAGACCGGGAGGTCGTCAGTTGTGTTAATTTTATGTTTAATTTTCGTAGTTGCAGTAAGTTTTTCGTTTTCTTTAAGTATTACATCGCTATGGTTCTTAAGGGTATCTAGTAGTTGGTCTCTTTCAAACTTGGAAAGGTGTTTTGTTCTGATTAGTTCGTCGAATGGGTGTGGTTCCAATTTTTTCATATTCGGTTTGTCTGAGAAGAAACTGCGTGTTTCGAAGTTGTTAACTTGTAATTTTAATTCCGGGAATGAGTTCTGTAAGATTGGTTTCTTGTTTGCTCGAATTACGACTGTGGTTCTATTATTTTTAGCTCTATAGATTCCGGGTTCGATGATTATGTTTTCATTCAATTTTGAAGGTTTAGTTACAAGCCAATCACCGTTTTTATCGGTGCCAAGGGTGAGAAAATGATTTTGTTCGATTCTCGTTGGTTCGATGTTGTATTTATGAACCGGGAATATTATGTCGCCCACTGTTAGTGTGAGATTCTGATAATTTAATACGGCGTTGAATTTGGAAAGGGTTTCTGTGCCTATAAGACCATCGAACTCGGGGTGGAAATCTAATTCATATAGGGTAATTGGTGGTAATTTTTCACTTAGTACTTTACATTTACCCTTTTTGTTTACTATTCTATTGCCTGTAATGTTTTTAGTGGTGGTAGGTGTGATTGTTTTTGTCTTACTAAGTATGCCAGGCTTCACAATGGTCTTGTTGGCTCCTGAATCAATTAAAAATTTAAAGGTTTGGCCCGTATTTTGTTTGGTGATTACGAGATATGGTAAAAAATTGTGTGACTTCAGTTGCTTTGTTACGTCTCTGAGTTCTGAGTTGAAATACAACAAAAATTTTCTTCCGTTTCGCTTTGCTCACTTTCCGTATCTCCATCGGAAATTTCGTTATTATTTATTTGTTTGTTCAGTGTTAATTTGCTTCGGATTGAGGAATCGACGTCCATTGGCTCGGTTTTAAATTTTTGTTGAGATGGTTCGAATTTGGGTTGATTGAACGTGTGCCGGTTTGGTTTGACTTCGTCGTTCCGGTTTTTTAAATTTTTATTGAAGTTGCTGTTTTCTCCAGATGGACTGTATTTAGGATATTGTTTCTGTTTATCGTATTTTTCTTCGACTGTTATTTTACGGGTAGTTTCATTGGAGGTGAATTTGCAAAGAAATGCGTAAGCTTGTTCGATATCTTTAGGACCGTTTGCCTGGACATAGCCGAAGTAGGGTTTTTGTAGGTCACTAATAAATGCTGCCAGGCTGTATTCGTCTATAAATGAATTTATGGCGTCCCAATTGGAGTTGTATTTTGTATTTTGTTTTGCGATCGATTTTATATTCTGTATTAATTGTTTGGTTTTCTGGTAATATTGATTAACATTACCATCCATTTTTGTATGCCAGAGTTGACAGTTGTATGTGGATAATTCTTGTTTGTCGCCTAGGCAGGCGTTTAGAATTTCCTTAATTTCAGTGAAGGTTGTAGGGCTTCCGTTTGTACACAAGATGTCCCTTGCTTCACCTTCAATTTTATTTGCCACTGCTGTGACGTACATTTGAAATATAGGTGGACTCACTAAGGGTTCAAATACACTCAAAGTTTTTTCTGCTGTCTCCAGCCAGCTGTTTAATTGTTTTTTGCTCCCTTTAAATGCGGGTAGCATTTTGATTGGGTCAGGTATCTTGAACGGATCACCTAACGTAGTTAAGTATTGTGGTGATTGCGGCGTCGGCATAAATTGTCCGGCACTCGCGCTGCTATTAATTTTTGCTTGTATAGCACCTAAGAATGTTTCTTGCTGTTGTTGCCTGTTACTAATTTGTTTTAGTGCAGCTAAGATATCATCCATGGTGGGGTGATCAACGGGTTGATCATTAGTGTTGTTGAGCGACATAATGTTTGTCAGCTCGTCAATTTTTTTTTGGTCGATGGGAACGTGTGAATGTCCTCCGCACTCGTTGGAATCAATAGATTCTTCTGAAGAGCTCAAATTCCTGCTGCACAGAAATTTGTTTTGCATTGCGTCATTCAGTGCTTTTGGCATTCGTTAATTTCAAAGAACGACACCTATCTAGTAGTGTGTTGTTCGAATTAGCGCCTATCTGGTAGTACGCCAATTAGAAGATCGTCTATTTAGTAGTGCGATCTTCTGGTTGGATGAGCGCGTATCTGGTAGTACGCTGATCCGAAATGAGTAATGTTTTTCTTTGAAATTAAAAAAAAACTCACTCACCTGTCGTGGTGTAGGTAACTGAAGAACGCTGGTGGTGCTCCACGTGTTTATCGGCGGGGGATCCTCGAATCACTCTGGCGGCTGTTGCCTTCAGCCAGCGATGCTAAGTTTTATTTTAGCGGGTATCACTGTTTTTCACTTTGTTAGGATGAAAGTCCACTGTTTTTCCGATAAATCACTTCTTCACTTCCTAATACCGGCTGCGCCAATAATAATATCAACCCTACATTGGGTGTTTTAAAAAACTATGTTTATTATAAATTCGGAAATCACTGCACTTCACTCGAACGTTTCTAATACAAGACTGACTGCTGCTGCTCCTAACACGATCGATTTATTCGATCGTTCTGTCTAGTTTGCAATTTTACGTTGGCCACGTTGTTCAGGGTCCGATTTGATGACGGTGCCGCTGTGTTACCATATGGTGGAAGTGCCCGTGCCATGTGGTAGAACTTGCTGATGCCGCGTGGCGTGTTCGGAGGCTTCCTTGTAATTATATATATATATATATATATATATATATATATATATATATATATATATATATATATATATATATATATATATATATATATATATATATATATATATATATATATATATATATATATATATATATATATATATATATATATATATATATATATATATATATATATATATATATATATATATATTTATATATATATATATATATATATATATATATATATATATATATATATATATATATATATATATATATATATATATATATATATATATATATATATATATATATATACATATATATATATATATATATATATATATATATATATATATATATATATATAGGGTGTTTGGTTCATAGTTCAGAACCTCTCGAGAGATGATTGACTGTCATATTTGGAGAAAAAAATCGTTCTACGCATACCTTCAAATCTCAACCGTTACTAAGTTATTGATTATTTTTAGCTCTATAGATTCCGGGTTCGATGATTATGTTTTCATTCAATTTTGAAGGTTTAGTTACAAGCCAATCACCGTTTTTATCGGTGCCAAGGGTGAGAAAATGATTTTGTTCGATTCTCGTTGGTTCGATGTTGTATTTATGAACCGGGAATATTATGTCGCCCACTGTTAGTGTGAGATTCTGATAATTTAATACGGCGTTGAATTTGGAAAGGGTTTCTGTGCCTATAAGACCATCGAACTCGGGGTGGAAATCTAATTCATATAGGGTAATTGGTGGTAATTTTTCACTTAGTACTTTACATTTACCCTTTTTGTTTACTATTCTATTGCCTGTAATGTTTTTAGTGGTGGTAGGTGTGATTGTTTTTGTCTTACTAAGTATGCCAGGCTTCACAATGGTCTTGTTGGCTCCTGAATCAATTAAAAATTTAAAAGTTTGGCCCGTATTTTGTTTGGTGATTACGAGATATGGTAAAAAATTGTGTGACTTCAGTTGCTTTGTTACGTCTCTGAGTTCTGAGTTGAAATACAACAAAAATTTTCTTCCGTTTCGCTTTGCTCACTTTCCGTATCTCCATCGGAAATTTCGTTATTATTTATTTGTTTGTTCAGTGTTAATTTGCTTCGGATTGAGGAATCGACGTCCATTGGCTCGGTTTTAAATTTTTGTTGAGATGGTTCGAATTTGGGTTGATTGAACGTGTGCCGGTTTGGTTTGACTTCGTCGTTCCGGTTTTTTAAATTTTTATTGAAGTTGCTGTTTTCTCCAGATGGACTGTATTTAGGATATTGTTTCTGTTTATCGTATTTTTCTTCGACTGTTATTTTACGGGTAGTTTCATTGGAGGTGAATTTGCAAAGAAATGCGTAAGCTTGTTCGATATCTTTAGGACCGTTTGCCTGGACATAGCCGAAGTAGGGTTTTTGTAGGTCACTAATAAATGCTGCCAGGCTGTATTCGTCTATAAATGAATTTATGGCGTCCCAATTGGAGTTGTATTTTGTATTTTGTTTTGCGATCGATTTTATATTCTGTATTAATTGTTTGGTTTTCTGGTAATATTGATTAACATTACCATCCATTTTTGTATGCCAGAGTTGACAGTTGTATGTGGATAATTCTTGTTTGTCGCCTAGGCAGGCGTTTAGAATTTCCTTAATTTCAGTGAAGGTTGTAGGGCTTCCGTTTGTACACAAGATGTCCCTTGCTTCACCTTCAATTTTATTTGCCACTGCTGTGACGTACATTTGAAATATAGGTGGACTCACTAAGGGTTCAAATACACTCAAAGTTTTTTCTGCTGTCTCCAGCCAGCTGTTTAATTGTTTTTTGCTCCCTTTAAATGCGGGTAGCATTTTGATTGGGTCAGGTATCTTGAACGGATCACCTAACGTAGTTAAGTATTGTGGTGATTGCGGCGTCGGCATAAATTGTCCGGCACTCGCGCTGCTATTAATTTTTGCTTGTATAGCACCTAAGAATGTTTCTTGCTGTTGTTGCCTGTTACTAATTTGTTTTAGTGCAGCTAAGATATCATCCATGGTGGGGTGATCAACGGGTTGATCATTAGTGTTGTTGAGCGACATAATGTTTGTCAGCTCGTCAATTTTTTTTTGGTCGATGGGAACGTGTGAATGTCCTCCGCACTCGATGGAATCGATAGATTCTTCTGAAGAGCTCAAATTCCTGCTGCACAGAAATTTGTTTTGCATTGCGTCTTTCAGTGCTTTTGGCATTCGTTAATTTCAAAGAACGACACCTATCTAGTAGTGTGTTGTTCGAATTAGCGCCTATCTGGTAGTACGCCAATTAGAAGATCGTCTATTTAGTAGTGCGATCTTCTGGTTGGATGAGCGCGTATCTGGTAGTACGCTGATCCGAAATGAGTAATGTTTTTCTTTGAAATTAAAAAAAACTCACTCACCTGTCGTGGTGTAGGTAGCTGAAGAACGCTGGTGGTGCTCCACGTGTTTATCGGCGGGGGATCCTCGAATCACTCTGGCGGCTGTTGCCTTCAGCCAGCGATGCTAAGTTTTATTTTAGCGGGTATCACTGTTTTTCACTTTGTTAGGATGAAAGTCCACTGTTTTTCCGATAAATCACTTCTTCACTTCCTAATACCGGCTGCGCCAATAATAATATCAACCCTACATTGGGTGTTTTAAAAAACTATGTTTATTATAAATTCGGAAATCACA